>NC_043714.1:7874763-7947528 GCF_006229205.1 Suricata suricatta | reverse complement strand
ACAGCCAGGCCCGGCGAGGCAGGAGCGCCGAGCCCCGCAGTCCGGCCCGCGGCCCCCGGCGACGCCGACCCAGGACCGCGACGGTGCGGCCGCTTCGCCCCCGACCCCCGCCCGGCCGACACCTGCCTTGTTCTTGCCCTTCCGGGAACAGCGCTCGGGACCCGATGTCGCCTACCAGCCTGCGCCATCCGCGCGGCGTCAACGTGAGTGAACTTGGCGGGACCGCGCCTTGGCTGCGTGCGTTGGCCACCGTCCGCCCGCTCGGTCTCTTCGTTTTCATGCATCGCATGGGGTGCCCCCAACTTTCTTCGGGTGCCTGTCTGTGACCCGGGTGAATGCCCCCCTCCCCGCCCCAAGGCTCCCGTTCTCTTGCATCCGGTCTTCGCAGGTGGGTGTTCTCTCCAGAATCCTCCTTGGGCACTGGGAGCCCCAAAGCGAGCGAGTGCCCCGGGCACCCCCGGGCTCCGGGTGGCAGTGCCCGCCTGAGGACCGCAAGGCGATCTGCACCCGGGCTTCCAAGAGCGGCGTCGGCCGGCGGGTCGGACGGGGTTGGGGGGCCGTTGGGGGGGCGGGGACAGGAAGGCGCATCCCTGGCAGCTCCGCCAGCTGGGGCTGTCCCGGCGCCGGGTCCCTCCGGAGGACCCGCTTTGCCGCCAGCACGCTCGGAGTTCGCGTCCCTTTCTCTCCGCAGCCCATGGCGCGGCTCCTGAGACTCTGCGCTTGGCTGCTGGCGCTCGGCCCCGGGCTCCTGGCGACCGTGAGGGCGGACTGCAGCCACGACTGCGCGACGTGCAGCTACCGCCTGGCGCGCCCGACCGACATCAACCCCTTGGTGAGTGCTCCCGAGGCGGGCGGGCTGGGAGCCCAGGGGTCCGCAGACAGCCGGGCCTGCGGACGCAGGGCGCATCCCCAGGTCGCCTGCGGTCCCGCCACCACGGTGCCGATCTCCGGTGACGCAGGTGTCCGACTGCTCCCTGAACGGCGACAAAGTCCCGCTCGGGCGCTCAGCTGTGCGACCCGCGACCATCTAGGGACCGGTAAAGGAGGCAGTGCCTCGACGCAAACCAAGTTCGTTTTACCCCCTGGGGATACGGGAGCTCGGAGACAGGCGCCCTTCAGCATCTCGGAGAGCATTAGGTTGTGGCCCCACCTGTCCCCAGGACGGTGTTCCGTCACCCCTGCTCCTAACATATCCCACGAAGGCCCCCTCCACACAGCCCGTCCTCCCATCCTTCTGTAAATAGTGTCATATTTTATTAGTGGCATTTCGTTGTCTTTGTTTGGATTTCACTTCTCCAGCCCTTTCAACTTCAGGTCCCTCAAACGCGTACCCTCACCTGTAGATAGGAGAGAGCAGAGGGTTGGAATGGGAGGAAGGGAGAGGAAGAGGGGGGAGAAAGAGATCAGCGCATCTTACAGGCAAGTGACCCCGCAACCCAACTTCCCTTGAATGTATACTTTTGTAATACACACTAAGACAACAGCTTACTTTGGCTATGAAAATGGCACAGGAGAGGTGACCTGTGTCCACAGAGGTGACAAAAATGCAAAGCTAAACTACAGGACAGGAGCTGTAGGCTAGAGGGGATGAGAAACTGAGGCCAAAAAAAAATCCCTACTCAATCTAATCATAGTCCCTGTGCTCTGGATCAGCCCTGGTGCTCTATTGGAGCAGAATCCCTGAATTTGGGACGCAGGTAGCTTCATCCTAACTAGCTCCCCCAGTGACCCCTTGGCACTGTCTTCTCAGTTTGTTGAAATTCTGTGATGACATAAAAGGCTCAGTAATCCAAGGAGTTAAGTTCCTCCTTTGAGCCTTTGAAGAAACGTTGTGATGTAGATGGATAAAGCACAGATGAAAATGAAGGAACGGATTCCAGAAAACCCAAGGTGTATGTTTCAGGGTAAATGTGTGCTTGTTTCATTTGAGGTACCCGACCCACTTCCTTCCCAGGTCATCGCATGGCCTTGATGCGAAGACTCATAGTAGGGCGTTGTATGTAACTATGATAAGATGTTGCATCTCAAATAGGGGCTGCATTCCCCTTCACCTGTCCTTTGTCCTTCTGATGTGTGTAGCTGACTGGTTTTTTGTTAGGGCTTACGTGTAGGGTTGTCATTTTCTCTGTGACAAAAGGCTTTGTTAATGGCGTTGTTAATATTAAGACACTTTCAGAATTGTAGCTCGGATCCAGAAGACATATGAAAAATGAGGTTGCCTAACTTTGTAGAATCAACGTAACAGATACTGAGCCTCTACTCTGTGAAAAACACTGTGCTTGGTTCTGTAATGGATGCAGAGCTAAGCGGGAATGTCGTGATTGCTGTCCAGATTAATGTACCATCTAATATGATCTTGACCATCGGACACAGAGCGTGATAAATACTACCCCAAAATGCATAGACATATATAGGAACTGATAAACTAACATCACTTCTTTAGTATGAGTAGGGGTTTTTTTCCTGATTATTTGTCATCATTTCTTGTTTAAAAAAAAATCCGACATTAAAAAGCCTTTTGGTGATGGCATACAAAATATTCAAAATATTCAATGGTAATTTTTAGCAAAGAGAGCATTCATTTTAAAACAGAAATGTTACTGACCCCTGAACATCTTATGTTTTTAATGACATTTTTGTTTCTTACTCAGATATCAAGAGTAACACAGGATCATTTTAACTGCATCATCTTGAGTGTTTTATAGGTGCATGTATTTAATTTTCATAGACACAAAGCTTAAATGATTCCCTAAGGAATTTTGCTGCCCTGAGAAAACGCTTTCTTACATCGTGAAAGTAATCTGTGTGTGTTCTATACAAATTAATACACCAGTATATTTTTAAATACCAAAACAGGGCCTGGTTTTTCTAAATCAAAGATCTTAAACCTGGGTTCCATAAGTAGACTTCAGTTATCAAAAGCTTTGAAATGCCAAGAACTATTATACAGACTTTATAAATGTTCATGCAATATTAATTCTCTTGGTCTATTGACCAGAAGAGAATCTTTAGATGAATAGAGCATATAGCCTAAATCTTACAAGGAGTAAAATTGAATTATTATATAAGAACAAGAAGGAATTATATACAGATCACTCCTCATTCCCATTTTATCAAATAATATGATTTCCACTGGGGGAAAACCCTTGTCTGGACATCAGCAACCATTAAGAAACATGAATAATGTGTGAACATTTGCATATGTATAGTTTCATATCAGACCTCATCATAACAAAGATTTTGTTCAAGATGATTATACCTGTTTTAATCAACTGAGGGGGCAAAAAACAAACATCTCTACATTCAGCAAATCAATATGTCATAATTCAAATAATTCCTAGACTTAAACTGAGTTTTAGAACGTCTTTCTTTTCCAGCGTATTCTGAAATTGCTGTTTTTCTTTAAAGAATGGAAATGTTTGCAGGAATACTGAATGCCATTCCAGGTAGAATAGTAACACAATAAAGGCAACAAACCTGATGTTATTAATATTGATCTCATCTGTAAGACAAGAAGATAAAAAGAATGTGAGGATGATGTCCCTAATCGGGTCAAGAGAAGTTTCTCCCTTTTGGTTAGAAAAAGCTCAAACAAAAGGTAATAAGCAGTGGGAGGTTATTCAAGGAAACCAGAATGTGCACGCAGCCAGTCTAGGTTAAAATGGGGTGGAAAGTCTTTTATGATACTGAAATGGCCTGGAAGCTACAATCTGTTAAAGTTCTAAGAAAAATTCTAATTGGACTCAGTTAATTATCCACAGTGATTCCGTTTTCCTTAGATTTGCCTGTTCAGAATATTGAAAATGGAAATCACCTTAGTATATGAGAGTTTCCATACGAAAGCACACTTCTCACACACACACACACACACACACACACACACACACACACACACACACACACAGTGTTTACCTAATGAAACCAGAAAAGCCTCTTTGTGTCACTAAACGGGATTCCTTTCCCAGGCTTGCACCCTGGAATGTGAAGGGAAACTGCCCTCTCTCAAAACCTGGGCGACCTGCAAGGAGCTCCTGCAGCTGTCCCAGCTGGAGCTCCCGCAAGATGGCACCAGCGTCCTCAGAGAGAGCAGCAAGCCGGAGGAGGGCCACGCGCTGGCCAAGAAGTACGGCGGCTTCATGAAACGGTATGGCGGCTTCATGAAGAAAATGGATGAGCTCTACCCCCAGGGGCCGGAAGAAGAGGCCAACGCAGGGGAAATCCTCGCCAAGAGGTACGGGGGCTTCATGAAGAAGGACGCGGAGGAGGAGGACACCTTGGCCAACTCCTCAGACCTGCTGAAAGAGCTGCTGGGGACCGGGGAGAACGGAGACAGCGGTCGCCACCAGGAGGGCAGTGACGACGACGTGAGCAAGAGGTACGGGGGCTTCATGAGAGCCCTGAAGAGAAGCCCCCAACTGGAAGACGAAGCCAAGGAGCTGCAGAAGCGGTACGGGGGCTTCATGAGGAGGGTCGGCCGTCCAGAGTGGTGGATGGACTACCAGAAACGGTACGGCGGCTTCCTCAAGCGCTTCGCCGACTCGCTGCCGTCGGACGAAGAAGGCGAAAGCTACTCCAAGGAAGTGCCCGAGATGGAGAAGAGATACGGAGGGTTTATGAGATTCTAGCCCCCTTTCCTGCTGAGACCCCCGGCCCCAGAAAGCCTCCCTCTGCCCCCCGGTCAATCTATTTCATTATTGCGCGCTGCTTGCGTCGTGCAGTGGACTCCATTGTCTGCGTAACTGACCAGACAACCTGCAAGCGCTCGCTTCAGGCTCTGTTCTCTTGACAGTGCGCATGCTCAGTATTGGTCTATTGCAGCTGTGTCGTTTTCATGCATAAATAGTTGTTGTTCTGTGGTCCTTCATTTTTGACAAGACGCTAATGAATGCTTACTTGTAAATAGATACAATAAACCCGTTACCCCAACTGCATGACATCCGTATACGTTTCTTCCTCCCCAAGGGCCTCATTCGCCTTCCGGTTTCCACGGTAAGCCCTAAAGTTGAAGACACTGAGGCCATCTGCCTTTGACAGACACATTGCCGGGCTCCTCTTCCAACAGTTGAGGCTGCAAAACCGTTTTTCATTTAATTCCTTACATGTAAAGTCTTAGATGCGTAAACACAATGAGCAAACTACAATGCATACTCGCTCTCATTTCTGGAAATCAGATACAGGATGAAAAACCAAAACCTAATAAGGAAACTAGCTATGCCCTCATCTACAAGCAAATCTGCATTTATATCCAGATGTGTGTGTCTGTTTTCTTCAGCAAAGTATTTTAGAAGTTAATAAGAAATTAAGGATAATTTAGTCCCATTTCACCAATGAAGATGAAGCCCTCCGGTTAAATAACTGAACCAACGTCGTCCAGCAGTTGAAGGGTAGAAGTAGAATTAAGATCCCAAACTTCTTGCTCGCAAGCAATGTCCTTTGCATTCCAGCTCCCTGTCACTCGCTCAGGTCACTACCAAGAACTGGAAGAACTCCGGCCTGGGTCTCTTTCACTTTTGTGCACTCTTACACCACACCCAATACTGGGCTCTCCAGTATCCGACAAATGGACGTTTGCATGAGTAGAGGGGGTGAGTGAAGGGATTTGGTGATCAGATCATTCGAAACGGTTTTATGCATGTGTTAAAAGGCAGATCATCCCACAAGAAGCTTATGACTAGTTCACATCAAACCGTTGGGAGCAACACTCAACAACAAATGTAAAACCAAATGTAACATTCCTTCCTTTTTTCTAATTGAAACTACCAATAGCTATACTCCCATCCATGAAGTCATTTCTCCAGGACCCTCACCCACTCTCTCCTGTGTGTTCCTCCCCCCAAATTCAGAAGTCAGCAACTCAGAAAAGTGGAGGAAGGGTCTCTGCCCTGTGGTCCACCACCACGCAAGCCTGCACGCCCTGCTGCCCCCCGGGTCTGCCCGAGCCCAGTCCTGCTGGGGTCCCCTCGGCCGCATGCTATCGGAAGACTCTTCTGATCAGTGCAAGGGGTCACAGGCCAACAGCACTCACAGAGCCACACCACTGCCTCTCTTCCTGATCCCTGGAGAACTAACTTCTGCTTCCGGGTGAGAGGCCTCTCCTTTCTGAACTAGAAATGGGAGTTATGTAAGGGTTTGAAGCAGATCAGGAAGAAGGGGATAAACAGCAGCTGGCCCTTGGAAACCAATGTCATGAGCAAAAAGGGGCGGTGAGGCTCTGACACCTCAGAGCGATCAGGTCTCCATTCAGCCTTAGACAATTGTTTCCCTGGGAAACGCCAGCCCCATGTTGCCAGACTTTTCCAAAGAAACCTGAAACCCAGACTGTCGTGGAAATAACCCAGGTTTCTAGTTCTCTCCCCCAGAGCAAAGGATTCCCAAACCCTGGAAACAGGAATCCCGCCTACACCTTGGAGGTGGCAAGAGGAAAATGCCCTTGACCCTCCATGATGAGATGGTAACATAATTATTACCTTATAATAATGCATTATGTGTAATACACCTCTCACCCAATAGGATTTGAGAAAATAACACAAATTTCACAATCAAGGCAATATACTATTTTTTCAAATCAAGCACAGTTCTTTAGATAGGAACCCTTTCTTTTCTGTTTTGAGGTAGCCATGTGGACCAGGCCAAAACTCCCGAGATGCTCGACAGACCTGTCACCTCTTTTGCCACCTGTCATCTTGCTATGGGTCCAGCAATGCCTGGGGTGGGACAGCGTTCCTCACTCCTATATGTCCTCCCCCTCCTCATGCCTGGCGGAGAATGTGGGCCCCAGAAGATGCGCCCTAAATGTTTAAGGAGGGAGAGAACAGACAAGAGGGACCAAGAAACAGGAAAAGAAGAAAGAGGAAAAGGTGGTCAACCCCGAGGGCTCCTTCTGGCTGGCTTCCTGCTCCTGCGAAAAAGGTCAAATGAATTCAAGCGTCACAGCGAATACCGCGGTCCTCCAGGAAATGGGACAGGAGGGGTGTTCTACAGCTTCTTCCCGGGTCCCCAAATAGTTCCACGTGTCTGGCCTGAGGTCTGAAATCATTAGATTTTTGTGCCTTTAACTCTTAAAAGGCTTTGATTTCCAAGAACATCCTAATTCCGAACAGCCTTTTCCTGAGTCACCTGGGATGCTGTTCTAAAGGCAGATACCCGGGCTGTAGCTGAGGCCCTCCGCACAGGTGTTCAGGGGTGCACAAACACGGGAGGAACTGGGGTCGGAGCCAGCCTGGGACGAGGGCTCCTGCAGGGATGTGCCTGGAGTTCAAGGGGCTGCTGGGCCAAGGGCCCTCAACGCGGGGGTGCGCTCTCCCTGCAGACCCGCAGAGGGCGCTGCTGCTGCATCTCTACCGTTCCAAGCGCTAGGGTCCCTTGGCCTGTGTCCCCGCGCTCTGGCCGCCCCAAGCCCCCCTCAGGCCTGGCCCTGGTCTGGGTTCCTTCTGAGAGTCCATAGCTGTTGGACTCTGCGTTTAACCTCCGGCCAGGCTGCCTGGGCGGAAATCCCAGCTGGTCGTGGGTCCTGAACTTCTTGCTCCCACGCTGTCCTCACTAGGTGGTTGCGGTCACTTCCAGTTCTTGCAAGGGGACATTGGGCTTCTCCCTGCCCCACCCTGCCTCGTCCTGGGCCTCTCAGGAATGAAGCGCCCTGTCCCCCTCACCCAGGCCTCTCAGGGGTGGGCTTCAGTCCGGTCAGAGCCCAAGAAAATGCCACCAGAGTGGTTTTGTAATGCCCAAGATTTCAATATCACCCCCAAAAACCAGAGACCACCAGGGAGACCGAGGCACGCATGCAAAAGCAAAGGGCAGTTTTATTACGGCTTAGGCTCGCCGGGCCTAAGTTCAGTCTCACAGCCTTCACCAACGCAGTGGATCTGTGCTGAGAGCCCCGAACAAGGGCTGAGCAGGGTTTTTTATGGGTTTTGGGAAGGGGGCGTTACAAGAAATTGTGACATAGGTACAGTGATTCAATCATAATGGTATGGGCATTGGCAGCAACTTTAACCAAACACATTGTTCAGCGCGTTCGTTACTTTTGGCGGGACCCAATCGCAATATTTAGGGTATCTTTGAAATTAACCAATTACAGAGCGAGTTCAGGGTCTTGTTTGGTGACTATCGGTTAACTTTAACATTAGGTAACAGGGTCCTATCTAAAGTTTCTATCTCTAGGCCTCACCTTTAGGAATGTGGGGAGAGGTAGCTGGCCTTTCCTGATTGGATACTGCCTCGGGCAATGAGTAACCGCCTCATAGTTCCGGAGAGACTGACCCTTAGACCTTCTAGTTTAGAGGGGGACCTCTGTCATGGAGTCTGTTAGGTTCAGATCTATGTTCTTACAGTTTCCCTTCCGGGCCTGTGTCTCATGAAGCAGGACGGATGGCAGGGCGCCTTCATACTCTTCTTCCCGTTCTCAGCTTTCCACCCGGAACATGTAAAGCCTGTGTGAGGAGAACGCTCTTAGGGGATGAAAAGGGGGCATGGGGCTTGAAACTGCAACTACTGGGAATGGTTAGGGCCTTTTTTCTGGAAGTGTACTCAAGTGCCCAAGGTGAATCAGTTCATTCATTCAGCAAGTAGTGAAGCCAGCTGTACGACTATACGGTGGAAGAGCATTCCAGGCTGAGCGAACAGGGGTTCAGCACCCCCAACTGGGGACGCGTGGGTAACTGAGGAACAAGACTTGTGAGGCCCTTGAGCTTTGGGTTTCAGTCTTTTTAACGTTTTTTATTTATTTTTGAGAGAGTCTTTTTAATGTTTTTTATGTATTTTTGAGAGACAGAGAGAGACAGCTTGAGCAGGGAGGGTCAGAGAGAGAGGGAGACACAGAATCCGAAGCAGGCTCCAGGCTCTGAGCTAGCGGTCAGTACAGAACCCGATGTGGGGCTCGAAACCACGAACCGTGAGATCATGACATGAGCCGAAGCCGGACACTTATCCGACTGAGCCACCCAGGCACCCCATAGGTTTCAGTCTTGATGTGACAGGAAACAATTCAAGGTTGAGAGCAGGTAAGTGGTAAGGGAAGCTGTTTCAACCTCCCCCTCTGCCTGCCTGCCTGCCTGCCTGCCTTCCTTCCTACCTTCCTTCCTTCCTTCCTTCCTTCCTTCCTTCCTTCCTTCCTTCCTTCTCCTGAGGGAAAAATGTACCCACTGCATCAGTTATATCTGTCACCCAAATCTGTCATCATTTTGCATCCTTCAAACTATCCCGGTTTATCGGGGGGGGGGGGGGACGACAAAAGGTTATATAAACGTGCATGTTTTGTGATAAATATGCAATGAAGAGATTTTCTTAATCGCTTCCTACACCAAACACCCAAACTTGTAATGCTCACTCATTGCTTAGAAAGTGGGGGGAAAGAATAAAGAGCAGCAGACCTGCTATCATATGCCTGACCAGGAGGGCCTGCCTGGGCCGAGACGGGAGTGCAGCCATCACATCCGCAGAGGGAGCTTCACAATCATGTAAACGTACCCAACCATCTCACGTACTATTTTTTTGCTTCGCCTTGTTTTTTAAAACCAGGTATAGTATATCTGCAGAGAAGTCCGCATGTCACAAGTGCACATCTCACTGAATTGCTAGAAAGGAAACATACCCATGAACCAGTGTCCAGGTCAAGAAATAGAACATCCATTTAGGCGTCTGACTTCGGCTCAGGTCATGGTCTTACACTCCGTGAGTTCAAGCCCCATGTCGGGCTCTGGGCTGACAGCCTGGAGCCTGCTTCAGATTCTGTGTCTCCCTCTCTCTCTGACCTTCCCCAGATCACACTGTCTTTCTGTCTCTTTCTCGAGCGCAAATATAAATAAACATTAAGAAAACTTAAAAAAGAAAAAAAGAACATCCCTAGCACCCACTCCCATGTCCTCCAAATAAATAGCTCTCTTCTTCTCTGCCAAGGTAACTATTCCCTTGACTTCTATAGCCATAGAGTAACTTGCTGATTTTTAGATTTCCATAAGAAGAAAACAGATTTCTTTCTCTGTAATGATATGGCTCAACATTACATTTAGGACCATTATCCACGCTGTTGCATAGAGCTGTGGTCTATTATTTGTATCATCATATAGTATTCCATTGTAGGGAAATCCTGCAAGGTCTGTTCTACTATTGATGGAAGTTTGGGCTGCTTCCAGTTTGAGGCTTTTGCAGACACTGCTGCTGTAATCATTCTTGACCATGTGTCTCATCACTGGTCACGCATTTGTGACATTGTGACACATTGTCTTCGGTATATCACTAGGTTCGTCAGATCATAAGGTATGATATTCAACTGGAGTTTCTGCCAAGCAGATTTTTTAAATATACTGAAAATATTTTTCATTTTATTTTGAGAGAGAAAGAATGCAAGTGGGAGAAAGGCAAAGAGAGAGAATCCCAAGCAGGCTCCAGGCTGTCTGTCAGATCGTGACCTGAGTCAAAATCAAGAGTCGGATGCTGAACCGACTGAGCCACCCAGGTGTCCTTACAATGCCGAACAGCTCTGAAAGAGTTTGTGCTCCTTGGGCTCCTAGCCACAGTTTATATCCTACCAATACCTCACATGGTCAGCTTATTTAATTTTTGCCATTCTGTTTTAATTTACATATCCTTTTATATGCGGATTGACCTTTTGGGTCTCCTTAGTTACTCTTTTGCTTCCCAAATGTAGTTTTCAAGTTACACATCTAAACTACTTTCTGCTCTCTAGTGAATGGTCTAAACTCATGAAATAAATCAATGAGGTTTTTTTTAATGACAAAATACTCTCAGGAGTCATTTTTTTCTCCCTTTTATAATACACACAAGACTGTCTAAGCCCCGGCCGCAGACTGACTCTGTGACATCGCTAGCAAAATACTGGGTAGGCTTTATGTTGTTTCTGCCATGCTGTTTTACATTTAGAACATTCAGGTAGGGTGTTCAGTCAAGCAGCCTTGACCCAAGTGGGTGTCTCATCTACTGGGTCTCTCTGTAGGCTCCCTGGGCTCAGTATAACTGGCAGGGGCCCGACCATCCTCAGCAAGGGGAGAGGGACAGACCATAGTTAATGGGACTCACGGGCTTGTTTCAAGGCACTACTGCATCCCACACCTTGTGGACAGGCACCGTCTGCCCCCCGGCCACGGGCATCTGCATCTTGCCTCGCTCTCTGCTCTATTTCCTGGAGAACTCGGGGCCTCAGCCTCCTGCCACTCTGCCAGCCCTCATTTCACAGCCAATCTAGAAAAGAAATGGGAAATCTGGGGGAGCTGCACACATGAACTGAAGAAACCAACCTTCTAGAATTCCTCCTTCAAGTTACCAATGGAGTAGAAGGCTAGATCTTCTAGGGACAGTAAAGGGACTAAGGAAAGAGGAGGGGCCACGAGGAGGAGGTCATACAACTTGAAATCAACATTGAGGTGATGGGAGATTGAGTTCTTGTTGAAGACCTGGCTGGCAGGCAGGAGCTTAGGTGAATTGGGAGTGGGTGAGCCCTCTCTTCCCTTTCCAATTATTCACTGCATAAGTATTCGTGGAGCATATACTCTAGGTCATGCATGATTCTAGGTCCGGGGACTACAGAAAACAAAATTCCACCCAATTCTCTGCATTTTCAAACTTACGTTCTAATGCGTCAAGTAAAACACTAAACAACAAAGAAGGTGATTTCAGAGAGTTTTACGTGCTCTACTTGTTCTTCGAAAGAAAATTCAAACAGATGCAGAACTATACAATGTTAACATTAAATTCCTCTTTCATCTCCCATAACTTCTACAGAAGTCACTCCTGCTAAAAGTTTGGTGTTTATCCTAAATATTTTTTTCATAATGAGTACACCCATGCCCATATCCAGTTTTATTTTTATTGTCAACATGAATAAAATAATTCTGTACATTTTTGTTCTGCTGCCTTTTTCTTTCACCCGGTGTATCTTGGCAATATTTCTACGTCAGCATGTAAGTCAGCCTGATGCTCTTCAACTACATCATGGTTACTGTGTAACATGTGTGCTTTGCTTTTTTAAATGTTTTAATTTATTTTTGAGAGAGCCCAGGCAGGGGAGGGACAGCACAGAGCCCAAGGTGGGGCTTGAACTCACAAACTGTGAGATCATGATCTGAGCTGAAGTCAGATGCTCAACCCACTGAGCCGCTTGGGCACCCCTGTGCTTTGCTTTAAAAAAAAAAAAAAAACCCTCCATTGGCATTTTTTTTTCAGATTACCAGCCATGCTGCCGTAACCATCCTCAAAAATATATATGTACAACATATCCTATCATATATAAAAAGTGTGTGTGTGTGTGTGTGTAGCAGTAGCAGTTGTCAAGCAAAGTACCACACAACCTGAGGGAAAGACTCTAAACACCCCTGCCCATTGCATCGTGGTACCAGATGCACCAAGGAAAACACAATGCAATAAAGCGTTGGGTTGACCGATGTTTTATTTACATCGAGAAAAGACAGGGCAAGATTCGCTTCAATATTGGGCATCAGTCCCCCAGTGACCCAATGGCCAACATGGGGCAACTCGCCCACCCTCACCCCTCTCCTGTGGCAGTGGAAGGAACACTACCCCCCACCAGAGGACAGATGATGCCGTGGGGTAGGCTAAGTGTCATCTCACACACACACCAACTTTACGCAAAGACAAAGGAGCACTCCCTGAGCAACAAGGAGAGGTATTCCCACACGAGGTGATAAGCCTCCAATAAGCTGTGTGAATTCCTTCTCTTGGGAAGGAAGTGCTTCAGGCTCAAGGCTCTTTCTTGTGCAGACTGCTCGTGAGACTGCCTTCCCCACCAGTCCAGTACATTCCGTCTTTTCCATAGGATGACCTCCGCAAAGTGGAATTGCTCAAAAGATATGCATTAATATTTTATGGTTATGTAACGTAACTTCCAAATATACCATACCAATTTGTAAATGGGAATACAAATAAAATATGTATGTGCTCTTTTATCTATACATGTTGAATTACATAACTAAGAAGTTCCAGCTTTTCATCATATGTATCATAAGCTGTAAATGTACACTCTGTTTTGTTTGATTGTTTCATTTATTTTTCCCTTCACAGCACGTTTCATTTTATAACTCTATTAATTTGTGTGATTGATTTCTGTCTCAACAAATGAAAAAGTAGAAGCTATCTCTGTTTTATACGCCAGAGGCATTCAATAAAACAGCATTATGCGTCCGTGTTCCCATCTAAACTCATAGCAAATGTATGTAAATTGTTTACATTTAAATTTTTTTAACATTTATTCATTTTTGAGAGACAGAGTATGAACTGAGGAGGAGCAGAGACAGAGAGACACAGGATTCAAAGCAGGCTCCAGGCTCTGAGCTGTCAGGTCAGCACAGAGCCTGATATGGGGCTCAAACTCACTGACTGCAAGATGATGACCTGAGCTAAAGTCAGACGCCTAACCAACTGAGCCATCCAGGCACCCCTAAATTGTTTTAATTTAAAAGACATAAATATGCTCAGAAAAAGACGAACCTACATGTAGCTTAGGAAAAATATAAATGACCTATCCTAAGCGGGAGCTGAAACAGTGGGTTCCCAGATTCTAAGCCTAGAGTCTGGTGGAGACAGCCTCCTTTTTGACTTTTTCATCATAACTAGGACCAAATGGCAATGTACAAGAGCCACCTCCATTGCCAAAAACCTCAGAGCTGGGCAGTTCTAGTTCTTGCCCATAGATTGAGAAAGGCAAAGAAAAGTTCAGAATGCTAAGCAAGACTCTGACTTCTTGGGGGTGATAGTAGTAAGTAGATACAGTTAAAAAACTAGTATCCGGGCAAAGCCTTCTGCTTGCTTAGTCACTAAATTTGCAATATGATTAACTTCATTATGGGGAAGTGTCTCCAACCCTCCAATGTAAATTCTATTTCTGAACCAAAACTGGTAAATAAGTAAGAATGGGGAAGGAGAGAGAGAGAGAGAGAGAGAGAGAGAGAAACTCTCCCACTTGGTATGAGTAGCACTATAAAATTCTAAAATATATGAAGAAAATAACTTTAAGGAAGCCAACAAATGAAACAACTTTATCGTGATGAAATGCAAGTATTAAGACCACCTGAAAAGAAGGTTTAAAACAAGTATTTGAAGATTGTCAAAGAAATAAAGGCAGGAAGGCCAACCGTAAAAAGGAGATCAAGAAATTATGAAGTTAAAATGTGTTAACAATAAATGGGTATATAGTTATTTGGAAAAAATAACTAAACAGGATAAATTCTAGACTAGACACAGTTTACCATTGCACTAGCTAATAGTTAATCATGAAGAAATCACCCACAACAAAATATTTTTAAAATATTTTTAACATTTATTCATTTTTGAGAGACAGAGAGAGACAGAGCGTGAACAGGGGAGGAGCAGAGAGAGGGAGACACAGGATCCAAAGCTGTCAGCACAGAGCCTGAGGTGGGGCTCTACCTCACGAACCACGAGATCATGACCTGAGCCAAAGTCAGCTGCTTAACTGAATGAGACACCCAGGCGCCCCAACAGAGATGTTTTTTTTAATTGAAAAAGTATTTAAGTGATAAGAATAGACAGAATAGCTTCAATATATATTTTTTAGAAGTTCCATTAACTTAGAGTATGAAGAATGACAGAGAAAAAACTAGCAGCCCTTCACATCTACCAGAAGGGGCTACCATAGGACAAGTTGGCCGGTAACAAGTGTTCTCAAGGATATGGAAAAGTTGGGACCCTCATACATTGCCGGAAAAGAGTTTAAAAGTTAAAGGCATAGCTGACACATGACCCAGCATTTCCACTGCTAAGTATATATACAAGAGAATGAAAAAAAAATATGTCTGTGCAAAACCTTGTACACAAATGTTCACGACAACACTATTCATACTAGTCAAAAAGCAGAAGCAACGAATTTCCACATCCGCTGATAAAAGGATAAATAAAATGTGGCACATCCACACAATAGAATATTATTCAACCTCAAAAAGGGATGAAATACCGATACCTGGATGAACTTTGCAAACATTAGGCAAAGTGGAAGAAGCCAGACACTGAAGGTCACATATTCCATTTATATTAAAAATCCAGAGGCAGAAAGAACATTAGTGTTTGCCAGGGGCTGGGGGAGAGGGTGACCAGGAATTGACCGCCAAGGGTTCTGACGTTTCCTGCAGAGGTAATAAAAGCATTCTGGAATTATAGAGGGTGGCGGTGGCAGGATTTGAGCATATGTTAGGAAAAACTGAATTGTACACTTTTAAAAAGTGAATTTTATAGCGTGTCAGTTATATCTCGGTGTTATTTAAAAATATAATGGCTCCAAATTTTAGAGCATTGAAGAAAGGCTTTGATCCAAAGATAGAAAACATGAAAAGGGTGCCAAGCAAGATACATAAAAGTAAATCCATATTTAGGTACATGACAGTGAAATTTAAAGGGTGCCGACTTCAGCTCAGGTCATGATCTCACAATTCATGGGTTCCAGCCCCTCATTGGGCTTCATGCTGACAGCGCAGAGCCTGGAGCCTGTTTCAGATTCTGTGTGTGTGTGTGTGTCTCTCTCTCTCTGCACCTGCCCCACTCATGCTCTGTCTCTCGAAAAATAAAAGAAAACATTAAAAAAAATTTAAAACATCACCAGTAAAGAGAAATCTAAGAAACCACCGAAGATAAAAGGCAAATTACCTACAAAGGAGTAACAGTTTGACAGATTGAAGGTTTTATGTTGACATAATACATGCTAGAATACATTATAAAATACAGTAAAGCCTTGGTCTGTGAGCATGATTCATTCTGGAAATTACATGCTTATAATCCAAAGCACTCATATATCACAGCGAATTTCGAGAACCATTGGCTCAATTGTGATCACGTGACTTTCGGCATCATGTACTACTCGTCTCGCAAGACATCACTTGTTTATCAAGCTGAAATTGACTAGAAATGTTTGCTCGTCTTGCAGAGCACTTGCAATCCAAGCTTTTACTCTATCTTTTAAAAACTAAAGACATTCAGGGGAGAGGTGGAGACATTTAAGTCAAGATCTTAGATTTAATTAAACTAGTACTTACGACTGTGACATTGAGACATTTAGAAGAGTACAAATATTAGGAACATTTATAACTCTTTCTGAAAGATATGCTAAAGGGTATACTTGAGCAAGAAGATAATAAATAGGGAAAAGAAAGGTAAAAGGAAAGAAATCATATTGAGACTCTTAGAACGTATCTCTTTCTTGCTCTTAAGATGTAATGTTAATTAGCATTGACTATTTCAAAAAATAAATTTTGTATTTTTAAGGTGAAATAAAAATTCCAGGTAAAAATAACTAGGAAGAAAAGAGGCAGAAAATTCAGTGGGCAAATAGTGATAGGCTCAAAACTGTTTTCAAAAAGAGCAAGAGGGGGCGCCTGGGTGGCTCAGTCGGTTGGGCCTCCGGCTTCGGCTCAGGTCAGATCTCACGTTCCTGGGTTCGAGCCCAGCAGTCAAGCTCTGTGCTGACAGCTAGCTCAGAGCCTGGAGCCTGCTTCCAGTTCTGTGTCTCCTTCTCTCACTGCCCCTCCCCCTCCCATGCTCTGTCTCTCTCTGTATCAAAAATAAATAAAACATTAAAAATAAAAGAGCAAGAGAGAAAAACTAGTTAATTCTTTTTATAAGACTAGTGATAAAAGCATTATTGATGTTAATAATTAATATGCTATATTATAATATACTGTAATATACTGATGTTATCATTAATATACTGTAAACTGTCCATATTCAAAGTAGAAATTTTTATGAGTTTGAAATATGTATACGAATGTGAAACTATCTTCACAATCAAAATAATAAACTTAATCTTGCCCTTTAGAAGTCTTCTGAGTGCTACTTCACAGTTCCTCCTTTGCTCTCCAACTGTCTATGCCTATCCACCATCTGTTTCTGGACATTAGTATGCATTTTTTTAGAATTTCATGTAAGTAGAGTAATACAGAATACATAGTGTATTTGGTGTAGCTCCTTTCACTCAGCATAATTGTTTTGAGATTCTTTTTCATTCCTTTTTATAATTAGGCCACAATTTGCTTCTCCGTTCACCTGTTGATTGTTTTGCTGTTACCAATTTGAGGCTATTGCAAATAAAGCTATCATGGACATTCATGTATAAATCTTTCGTATGGACATGTGCTTTCATTTCTCTTAGATAAATACCTAGAAGAAGAATGACTGGGTGGCATGGAAGATGTGTATTTAACTTTGAAGCAAACATAAAACTTTTTTCAAACTCTTTTCCAACGTGGTTGTATCATTTTCCATCTTTGCGTTCCACTAGTGTCTTTGTAGATTTCTTTGGATTTTCTACCTGAACAATGATGTCATCTGTAAATAACGATATTCTGGGCTCTTTCTTTCAAATCTATATCATGTTATTTCATTTTCCTGCTTTATTGCATTAGCCAGAACCTACAAGAAATGGTAATAGCAGAAATCCTTATTCTGATTTAGTCATTAGTGTTAGTTATTAGGTTTTTCAAAGTTGTATTTTTTCATATTGAAGTTTCCTCATAGTCCTAATTTGCTGAAAGTTTCTAAGAGGGATGGATGTTTTATTTTGTCAAGATAATTTACATTTTCTTCAAAACACTGTTTTATCTATACCTCACAAATTTTGATATTTTCTTTTTACTCAATTCAAAATTATAATTTCCTTTTTGGTTTTTTCTTTGACTCACTATTTTTAGAGGTGTGTTATTTAGTTTTCCAGATACTTGGGGATTTTTCAGATATCATTTTGTTACTGACTGCTAATTTAATTCCGTTGTGATCAGACAACATACTTTGTATGATTTGAAACTTTAATATTACCCAAGGCTTGTCTAACAGCCAAAACCAAGATCTTTCTTGGTAAAAATCTTGTGTATTGTGCACTTGTTCAATAAAATGTCTCTAAATGTAGATCAAGTTAATTGATAGTGTTGTCAACTTTACAGCCATACTTTTCTGTTTCCTTGTTCTATCAGTTAAAGAGTGTAAAGTATTGAATTTCTGAATATAATCATAAGCTCGTCTATTTCTCCTTGCAGTGTTATTGGGTTTTATATTATGTATTTTTGAAATTCTGTTGCTAGGTAGATCATAAGCATTTTAGGGCTGTTATAGCCTCTTAATTGATCTCTTTATCATCATGAAATAATGCTCTTTATTCCTTGATCTGATATATACTTTGTCTGGTTTTTAATATAGAAATATAGCTTAAAAAAACACTATTAAAATTTTATATCTCGAGCACCTGGGCGGGTCAGTCAGTTAAGCTTCCGACTTCAGTTCAGGTCATAATCTCATGGTTCCTGGGTTGGAGCCCCACATCAGGCTCTGTGCTGACAGCTCAGAGCCTGGAGTCTGCTTCGGATTCTGTGTCTCCCTCTCTCTCTGCCCCTCTGCCCACTCTCACTCTGTCTCTCTCTGTCTCTCTCTCTCCCAAAAATAAACATTAAAAAGCAAATTATATTCTTTCCCATCCTTATATTTTTAACCTGTGTGTATCTTCATATTTAAAGTGCTCTTCTTATAGACTTAACAGACAGGTCTTGCTTTTCTTTATTTAATATGATAATACTTTTAATTAGGAAGCTTAGGCAATTTCATTTCATGTGATTATTTCTATGAATGAGTTTCTCTTTGCCACATTGCTAGTTGTTGAATAGTTAACTCATATCTTTTTTATTCCCTTTTCCCCCTCTCACTGCTTACTTTTAGATGAAGTATTTTTAATTATCTTATTTCATTTCCTTTGTTGTTTTATTAGCTAATCTTTATTTCATTTTTAGTGGTTGCTTTAGGGTCAATCTTCAAGTAATATTATGCCATTTCCTACATAGAACGTATACCTTACAACAGTATACTTCCTTCACCTCTCTCCCAGCTTTAATGTCACTGGTTTCATACACTTTCCTTCTATATGTGATACAAACTCCACAAAGCATTGTTACTATTTTACCTTTACACGATCAATGACCTCTTAAAGAAAATGAGAAAGGAAAAAATGTTTGTTTCCATAGCCTTCATTCCTTTGTGTAAAGTCAGACTTCCCCTTGGTGTCATTTTCTTTGTGAGTGCAGGACTTTATCTAACGGTTTACATTTCTTCTAGTACTTGTCTGATGGTGATGAGTTCTTTTCCCTTTTGTAGGTCAGATTAGGTGTTTTACCTTTGTTTTTCAAAGATATTTTCACTAGGTGTAGAATTCTAATGTGATGCGGGGCTTTTTTCTTTCTGTGTTTTATACATATGACTTCACTGCCTTTAAGAGATTATGCTTTTAAAAATTTTTTGTTTAACATTTACTTATTATTGAGAGACAGAGCACAAACAGGGGAAGGGCAGAGAGAGGGGGAGACACAGAATCCGAAGCAGACTCCAGGCTGTCAGCAAAGAGCCCAAAGTAGTGTTCAAACCCATGAACCCTGAGATCATGACCTGAGCCCAAGTCAGGTGCTTAACAGACTGAGCCACCCACTCACCCCTAGAGCACCAGCTTCTTACAAGTCAGTATGTTGTCATCTTGATCTTTGTTCCTTTCTATGCAAGATATGTTTTTCCCCCTATGGCCCTTTTAAAAATTTCTCTTTATACTGGTTTTCAATAATTTGATTATGATGTACTTGGGTATATTTTCATTAATTTTTCTTGTGATTGAGGTTTGTTGCATTCATTGAACCTGTGGGTTTATAGTTTTCACAAGATTTGGACAACTTTGGGCAATCTTCAAGTATTTTATTTTGTCCCTACCTTTTTCCTTTGGAGACTTCAAATGTACATATATTTGCCTTCTCGAAGTTATCCCACAGCTCACTGATGTTTTGTTAATTTTTTCAGGACTTAATCTCAGTACTAAACATCGTTCAGCACTTTACCTGTATTAACAGCAAACATATAAGTTGGGTGAAATGATCACCCCATTTAGAGCATTAAAAGTTAGGTAACTTGCCCAAGATTACAGTAAGTCATTAGAATATCAACAATCTAAGCTAGGCAGTTCACTTCCAGAGTTTGTGATTACTCCTGTCCCCAGCAAAAGAGCACAAGTTGGCATACCTGTGGAAGCCAACTGCCTCCTTCCCTCGTTTGCCTCAGGGACATGTCACTCAGCACAGCTTAGACATGGAATCTGGGGGCACCTGGGTGGCTCAGTCAGTTACGCGTTCGGCTTCGGCTCCAGGCATGATCTCACAGTTTGTGGTTTCAAGCCCCATGTCCTACTCTGTGCTAACGGCTCAGAACCTGGAGCCTGCTTCAGATTCTGTGTCTCCTCTTTCTCTGCTCCTTCCCTGCTTGTGCTCTCTTTCTTTCCCCCCCCCCTCTCTCTCTCTCAAAAATGAATAAATGTTAATTTTTTCAATTTTAAAAAACTTTAAAGAGGTGAAATGTGGCCATGATTCATAAGCCTGGTATCCAAGGCTCTTCCATACTCACACTGCTCTTCCTAAAGCAATCAAGGGGTCTAATGCCAGATGGCATCAACACTGAGCTCCAAGCCTTCTGAAAGTCCCCATCGTCAGGGACTAACCCAGGTCCCAGGAAGAGCTGAAAAACAACTGGAACTTGACTCAGTCCATTAACCAATCCAAGTCAACTCTAGACCTTTCACCTAGCTCATGAAAACTAGATGTTCAGTATTAAAAGATGTGAGGCTTATACATTACAATCCATATCCCACCCTCTCATTTCTTTAGAGATGTTTTGACATTTGCCCAACTGTAAAAGCTCAGAAAGGAGTTCCTGTCAAAAATAAGGAAATAATAAGTACTAAAGTGCTCTCCAAATATACAGGAGTGACTGAAATATGAACCATGGCATCTGCCACATAATACTCACCAACATAATGACAACACTGAAAATTGGCTTCCAAAAGTGGGAATCTGGGACAGGAGGTAAAAATTCTTAAAAGAATGGGAAAAAAGGCAGAAAAGTCAATGTTGCCTGGACTTCGGTCTCCGCAGGTGCATCTTGCCCAGAAGCTATCACATTTAAGCCAGTCAGGATGCAAACTGAATAAAAACATATAACCCAAGGAAGGCAGGTAGGTCCATCCACCAAGGAAGAGCGTCGAGTACAGGAGTCCAGAGTGCTCACCGAACCAGAGTGACAGGTTGAACATATTTGTCAAGAGAGGACTACTCCTCTCTTGTTACTCCTTTTCATTTCTTTAACAGAGATTTACCAGGCATTGTTTTAGGCTGTGTCTAATTGAAAAGGTATTAAAAGTAGCCATACAAGGTCAGAAAACCAAAATCAGACTTGCTCAGCAGGTATGGCAGGAGAGCATTGGCTAGGGGAGGGCCAGAAGTTGGGAACTGGGGCAAAACAAACTCTACCAGAGTTCAGAAGCCATTGTGTTGAAATTGGCAGGCTTCACTGGAACTGATGGCCACAACTTGGCTCCCTTAGAGTGGCCAAGTATTGTTATAGGCTTATGAGTGACTGTCTAATAAGGCTTTTCTGCTGCGTAATTTCCAGCCTCCCTCCCCAATCTTCTCCACATTGATTGGTGCTCCCAGAAGGCCTCCTAAATGGATTACATCAATGGATTGCATTGCTCTCTCAATGGGTCCCATTCAGTGTCACTGAGCAGAAGCCCTAGAGGGTCAAAGAGTAATAATGGTAGATTATTTATACCTCCAGCTCCCTCCCTGCAGGGAGTTGAAAGCTTGAAAATGAGTCTTATTTAATTCTCTACAACCACTATTATTTTAGTCTAACCAGTTCCACCAAAATACTTTTGCTACAATTAACCTTGTACCTGTTGCACTGTAAGAATTTCAAAAATGACTTGTGCAACTACAAAAGTTTCACAACAGCCCAGTGTTCATCATTCTCTCAAGTCTCCTGTGCCACACTATTAGCAAATGCTGTTTCTTTGTGTGTGGTTTTACCAGCCTTTCAAATAGACTTCATCTAATGTGACAAACTTACAGCAAATGACATATAACTTCAAAGGATCTATCACTATGCTACGATCTCCCTTCAGCATCGTGAGACATATTTCAGTAAATTCTAAAAGCTAAAAGGAAACCACCTGTCTACACACCTTAAACCTTTCTTTAAGTATAAGAAACTCAAAGGGTTTATCTTTACCTCTATTCTCACTTTTCCTTCATTTGACAACAATTAGATTTCATATGCTTTATGGATGACATAAATTCTGATTTGCTCATTAATAGTTAAGAAATAGCTATTGTATACCTATCATGTGGGAAACTGCTGCAGGGTAACAAAACTCATAAATCTCACTAGGTAAGATCTATTTTAGATTCCCTGAAACACTGCAATCTTCCTCTGTCACATACAATTGAAATTCCATTAGTTGTTTTCTATTTATCTTCCACTAAACGTCCAAGAAAAAATCATCTTTGGTGCTTTTTCAAAGCTGTATCCCAGGAGATTAGCATGAAGTTCTCAAGAATGAATGGCTTCCAAATTGGCTGGGAGTGCAATTCATATTTTTGATTTAGAGTTAGTTATCAATACAAGGAGAAAATAATGAGGTCAGAAAATAATTCAAGAGTACCTAGGTGGCTCAGCAGGCTAAGTGTCTGACTCAGTCTCAGCTCAGGTCCTGATCTCAGGGTTGTGAGTTCAAACCACATCAGGCTCCACACTGGGCATGAAGCCGACTTAAAAAAAAATTCAGAAAATGAAGTAGTTCTGTGTGTTATATGGAGGAGAGGGAATGTCATCTGTGATTGGACAGAGGCAGGATATGGTGTAAGGGCAGGACAAAAGAGGTGGCGGGGCTAGAGAGAGAAGCCGTTCCAGTTCTGACATGTGTCTCACATATATTGTCATAGAAGTCTATCCAAAATTCTGAAAGATAATTATGCTCATTACAAAGCACATCACTGGAACAATACCATCAATTAATATTTTTCAAACAAATCCAGCAATTTTGTCTGTGTCAAAAGTATGGGTATGTCTTCCAGACTCCATCATATGACCCATTAAATGCTACTGCTAAAGGCACATTTTTGGTTCAGGTATGGATGGCACATAGACTTCATTCCAGTTGTTAAATGAGATTAATATCTAATAAAGGTTGACAAGGATCTGGACCACATCAAATTTCAGTAGATACTGGATAGCAATATCTATCATGAGTGTGGGATGCAGAATGGCCACAAGTGATCCCTGATTTAGATGAAAGGCATGCCTCAATGGTAAAGACTGTTGGTAAGTTATTCAATCTAGGGAAAGCACAGAAAGCAAGAATAAGACAAGAATACCCACTATTACCAGTACTATTTCACATTGTCCTGGAGGTATCAGTCAATGTCTTTGACAAGAAAAGTGACAAGTATAAAGATTAAAAAGATAAAACTATGACTATCTACAGATTTTATAACTGTAAGCATATCAACTGAAAATGACAGTCAGAAAATGGACAGGGTAATGAGATATAAAATTGACAAATAAATTAATACCACAGTATGCATATAAACAAGAACTAAGAAAATCCAGTGCTCACCTGTAACCGCTGCTCACCTCTTTCCATGGCACACAGGAAACTTGACATCCTACTCTCCCGCAGGCAGACAAGACCACGTGACTAATTCTCAGCATTTTTAGTAGACTATATTTCAAGGAAACCAAATAAAGAGATCTTTACAGAAGAAAGCTAGCTACCAATATAGAAGGAATGATCAAATTAGAATACCATCATTCTGTAGCACCTAATAAGATTATTGACTCATACAAGGAATATATCCTTATTAAATGTATCATGGTATGATTTACTACTCATAAAAGGGAAAAGGTAACTGTTTAATAAAGTAACCAGAGGCCCATTACACTAATTCATCAGATAATCTCAGCATTGTAATCTAAATGAATCAGATACTTAAATTTCCTGATGTGTCATTTATCTAAATAACAATGGGGAACATATATCCTTACGTTTTTATATCTGACTTGAGTTCATAGGAACTGTGGGAGGTAGAACAACCTAAATTGCATCGTAAGAAAGCAACCAGAAAAATTCAAAGACATGATAACCCATAGGTTAGCACCTGTGCCCCTTCAACATCCTGGTGTCAGGGCCATTAAAAGAGGAGAAACTTATGGCAGGTATCTGTTCATTACAATTCCAAGTACTTCCCTACATTTTCAAGTTCCCTTTCCCTTAGGTTGAGACCATGCAGCCAGTTGTAGGTCAAGGACTGTGAGGGGTGTCAATTCTGGGCCAAGACAGTTAAGAGCCAGTGGCCCTTCTCCATTCCTTTCTTGGACACTGCCAGCCAGATCCAGATGGCCAAATACAAGGTGGGTGAGGCCACCCACTCTTTGTTAAATTAAGCAAGTTATTGCTTAATGCATTGCAGGCATTGTCAGCTGCAATATCAAGCATTAATTATTCTTCATCAATATAGGGCTTGTGTTGAATTTAAAAAGATCCAAACACAGAGTAACAGAGGTACTATATCCTTCTGGATCGGATGTCTGTCTGGATAAACAGCTGAGAAACCCAGCTGGAGGAATTCAATTATGGACTGGGTTTTCAGAAGGACTGTTGGTCAACAGGAGGCAAAGCGACATGCGTGCCCTGGCCCTAGGGAGCCGACCCAGGTGGAGAATCTAGTAGGAGACACCATGGAGTAGAAGTTCACAAGAATAAAAAGCAGAATCACATTGGTGGCAAAAGCCATGGGGAGACTTACCATGGTCCCCTGCAAGCACCTTAATAGAGCACAAAGGTGAGAGCAGGGACAGTATTTTGAATTGAGTTTTCAAAAAAAAAACTAGGATGTAGCCAAGAAGGGAATCACTTCGAAGTGGGAAGATTACTTATCTGCCATCATTAAAAATGGAAGCTTGAGAACTAAGATAATTCAATTCAAGGAGAAATAAAGAGCTAGTTGTGCACTTGGGTTTTATGGCTCATGAGCATGTAGGTGGGCCAGGGTTAGTTGATGGTTAAGATGTCCGTGGCAAAGGGGAAGTTGCTTTGAGGGGCAGGGTTTTGAGGACAGACATCCACAGACAAAGGTGTGCAAGGGAGAAAGAGAACTGCGCACAGCCCATCAGCCTGTGAGTTCTCTCTCCGGGTCAGCACCACCCAGAGGCACAAAGGATACCTCCTCACTAAGCCCAGTGAGTTGGTTGGGGCTGCCTCGCTTCACACAAGCCTGAAAGGTAGACAGATGGGGATCTGCTAATGCTAATTATAAGAGAAAGCAAAATGATGATGTGATGAGCAACATGCTCATAGTTTGAATTCAGTAAATACTGAATACACAGGCAAACCCCTGAGTAAGAATGCCTAGGACCTTGCTAATCAGACCCACTCCAGGACCCTGCAGGAGAAAGTGTTGTCTGATCAATGATTCTGCATTCATTGTTTCTTATCCTTCACACCTTCTCCTCAACATCGATGCCAGCAGTCACAAAGAACTGCCAGAAAGCCTGACAAAAATACATAAATCTATGTATGTGCATACATAATGGTATAAATTTATAGACATGTATGTTTTACACAAATGTTTCAGCATGTATAGATCTATGTGCATGTATAGTGAATACATGTGCCTATCTATATGTGTCTATGTATACTCAAAGTACTGTCTCCACAAAACCAAATTAAAAGAGAAATTAGAAGAATGAATTAGAGTCAAGATAGCTCTACTAAAAATTGCCAGATAGAAAATTAGAAAAATTTGTGCTAAAATGATTGTGCCAATACTATCCCTTTGTCATCTAGTAACAGAATGGTAATTTCACTGGAGGGCCGACACCCCCAGCTAAAAGTTGACATTTCCCAACCTCTTTGCACACAGGAGTGGCCAAGGAATGTAAGCAGAAGTAGCAGAAACAGGGTTCCATGGAAAACCTTTGTGCCTGTTGCTTCTCCCTTCTTCCTGGGTAGAGCTCACATGTGATGGTTGAGGGGCACCCCAGTGGCTCAGTTGGTTAAGCAACGGACCCTTGGTTTCAGCTCAGGTCATGATCTCAGGGTTTCATGAGTTTAAGCCCCACTTCCATTTCTTGCTAAGAGTGTGGAGCCTGCTTGGGATTCTCGAACTCCCTCTCCTCTCTCTGCCTCTCTCCCATTTGTGCTGTCTTGGTCTTCCTCAAAATAAATAAATAGTGGGAGTAGTTGAAGCACAAGCAGACACATTCTGCCACCTGAGGAAGAAGCCAGGAGCTACAAAGACAGTCTAGAAGGTCAGAGTGAGCCTGGAATCCTAATGACGTTGGGGAGCTAGCACACTAGTCCAGGAAGAAAACCACGGTACATGTGTCTAAGTAGAAAGGGCAGTGTCTCTCGCAAAATAAAGAGCCCAACAGTGACCCAATCTTACGTCATTATTTCATGGACTCAGCAAATACTTATAAAGAACAGACTGTGAGTTATACCTCTTGTTGGGTGCATGGCACCAAAGTGACCTGGGCCAGTCTTTCCCTTAAGAAATTCATAGTTTTGTGGAGGAGAGATTTTGTAAACCAAAATCACAGCTTGATAAGTAATCTGAAAGATGATGCAGCAAACTCTGAGTTGTGTAGTGATTGTACTTCAAAATATTTTTCTTCTGATATATTTAGTTCACTCCATTTTCTATTTTCCAGGATCTTGAAAATACATTGAGAACTTAATAACTATATCCAGAAGAGCATTTGAAGATCGCTTGGTGTAACAGATGTACCTCTCTAGTGCAGACTGATAGTGGGAGGAGGGGCTATGCAAGTGGGAGACGAGGGAGTATCCAGGAACTTTCTGTGCTTTTATGCTCAATGTCACTGTGAACATAAAACTACTCTCAAAAACAAAGTCTATAGATAATATATACATATAGATAGATAGAGATAGTTAAATATATATAATACAAATATTTTTAAATCATTAGATATAAAAATTGTTGGAAGCAATATAGTCACATGGTACCCAAGAACCATCCAATAGACCACTAGTACTTATGATTACTGTGCTTTTATATTTTTAAAGGTTTTTTCTTAATTTATTTATCTTGAGAGAGAGAGAGAGAGAGAGCGAGCATACATGCATGAGTGAGAGGGAGGGGCAGAGAGAGAATGAGATCGAGAATCCCAAGCAGGCTCTGCACTGTCAGCGGAGGAGCCCTGTTGAACTCAATAACCTGCAAGATCATGACCTTAGCTGAAATCAAGAGTCTGATGCTTAGCCAGGCACCCCATGGCTGCGCTTTTACAATGAGGAAAGTTCGTAGTTACCACCTTCTTCTAGGGATTAAATTGAAGCATCCAATAGGGAACAGCCTAGATATTATAACAGGATGCGGTATAAACTGTTCAATAGTATGTATATTTCTGGCCAAAAATGCTTCATATGAGTGTCAACAAGTCTCTAAGTTTAAATTGAAGTTCACAGAAGATAAAGACCCATTAAATGACACCCTGAGAAAAGTCTGCCAGACGAATAGAGAATACAAGCCATTCTGTAAGACATCTGGCCTGGTCTTTTTATAAAGTCAGTGAGGGGACGCCTAGGTAGTTCAGTTGGTTGAGCCTCCAACTCTTGATTTCAGCTCAATCATGGAGTCTCTCTCTCTCCTTCTCTCTCTTTCCCTCCCCTTCCCCACCTCTTTCAAAATAAATGAATAAGATTTTCTAAAAAGTCAGTGACATACCTATCAAAAAATTTTTGTTTAAGATAGAGCTAGTCTCGACATAAAGTTAGTATAGAGATAATAGCAGCCAAATGCAATGCCTGAAACTTGATTGAATCTTTAGAACAAGTGAGGAAGTTGGAAAATGGATAATATTAGATGGTATTGTAGAATTAATGTTAATTTTACTACATATGATTATTTCATCCTAGTTACCTACGATAGCTTCCTGCTCCGGAAATAAGCACTGCGCACCTGCATTTGTGGCTTCAATGCAACTTAACTTTCTTTTCTCACCAAAAGAAAGGAGATAGAAAGCAAACGGTAAAATTTTAACAACCATTTGGTCTACGTTTAGGTTTTTGGAACACTTACATACTATTTCTTTAAGTGGTGGTTGTCTGGGAAATTTTTACAATAAAAATGTGGGGAAAATAGTGTGTCCTAATCCCCAAATTGTTTCGATAAATCCACAATCGAGCTTCACTTCCCCAGCTGAGCTGCAGAAGTAGTTCTGTCTTTGTACACTGAAGGAACCGCTTGAGTGTGCTTGTTGGAGGGCTGACCACTTGGCAGTGTTGTGTCTGTAAATTACTTTGAATGTGTGCCTTCGCAGGACATACGTTTACTCCAGGCCTCTGTGGGAATCGGAAGCCCTGGATGTATGCAACGCGTCACAGTTATGTAAACATGGCTTAGACACAGCTAAATTCTTATCGTCGACACCCCTTTATCTGACAGCCACAGAAATAGCGAGTGGTGGAAAAAGACACATGAAACTTAAGAGATAGCTTCTAGCATCTAGCTTGCTGCATACCTTCTAAGGACTTGGGTCACCACAGTGCATCATTTCTACTGGAAAACTTTAGGTCCTTTGGCCACTCTGGTGGAAATCCTAGGTGCCGACTGCTGAGGCCAGTCTTCTCTGGACACAGTATATAAAACAGTTCCCAAAGAGGGGCATGCGGTGATTCTACTGTCATCTCCAATATTCTTCTTTTATTCTTCTTTTCTAGCTGTTTCTGCTACTTTTGCTGACTGTCTTGCGATGTGAGGCTTAAGAGGTGATGGAAGTTCAAGGGAGAGCCAAAGAAGGACATTGGGAAGCCCCATGGTGAGCACTTGTGAGAGCATGTATTTGGCCTGGTGACAAAGCCCCACTTTCACCAACAGCCAAGGTGAAGAATGTGGTTCACACAAGCCCTTATACAAATCCCTCTCCCACACCCTCGGCAACTTCACAGTAGAGGCACAGGATAAAAAGTAAAGGATACTTGCACAAAAATAGACACATAGATCAATGCTACAGAATAGAAAACCCAGAAACAAACCCACAACTATATGGTCACGTAACCTTTGACAAAGCAGGGGGAAAATCTCCCATGGGAAAAAGACAGCCTCTTCAACACATGGTGCTGGGAAAACTGGGCAGCAATATGTGAAAGAATGAAACTGGACCGCTTTCGCACACCATACACAAAAATCAATTCCAAATGGATTAAAGACCTAAATGTGAGACAAGAAACCATTAGAATCCCAGAAGAGAGCATACTTAGTAACCTCTTCGACATCAGCTGTAGCAATTTCTTGCTAGATATGTCTCTGAAGTCAAGAGAAACAAAAGCAAAATTAAACTATAGGGACTTCATCAAATTAAAAAGATCTTGCACAGGGGGAAAAACCAATCAATAAAACTAAAAAGCAGTCTACAGAATGGGAGATATTTGCAAATGACATTTTTGATAAAGGGTTAATATCCAAAATATATAAAGAGCTTCTAAAACTCCACACAACCCCCTGAAAAACAAATAACCCATTTTAAAAATGGGCAGAAGACATGAACAGACTTTTTCCAAAGAAGACAAACAGATGGCTAATAGACACATGAAAATATCAACTTATCATCAAGGAAATACAAATCTAAACTACAGTGAGTTTACACACCTGTCAGATTGGGTAAAGTCAGCAACACAAGGAGCGAGAGGTGTTGGAAAAGATGTGGAGAGATGGGCACCCTCCTACACTGTTGGTAGGAATGCAAACTGGTGCAGCCACTCTGGAAAACAGTGTGGTGCTTCCTCAAAAAATTAAAAATAGAACCACGCTACGACCCAGCAATTGCACTGCAATTGCTAATTGGAATTGGAATCCAAAAATGCTAAACTGAAGGCATGCACATACCTTGATGTTTATAACAACATTATCTACGATAGCTAAATTATGGAAAGAGCAGCGCCTGGGTGGCTCAGTCAGTTAAGAGTCCGACTTTGGCTCAGGTCATGATCTCATGGTTTGTGGATTTGAGCCCCGTGTCAGGGTCTGTGCTGACAGCTCAGAGCCTGGAGCCTGCCTCAGATTCTGTGTCTCCCTCTCTCTCTTACCTTCCCCTGCTCGCACTGTCTCTCTCTGTCTCTCAAAACTAAATTTAAAAAAAATTTTTTAAATTTTTTTAATTATGGAAAGAGTCCAAATGTTCATAGATTGATGAATGGATAAAAAAGATGTTGTGTGTACACACACACACACACACACACACACACACACACACACAGAGGAATATTACTCAACCATTAAAAAGAATGAAATCTTGCCATTTGCAACCATGTGGAGTGTATTATGCTAAGTGAAATCAGCCAGGGAAAGATAAATACTATATGATTTCACTCATATGTGGAATTTAAGATACAAAACAGATGATCATGGGGGAGAAAAGAGACAAACTGAGAAATAGACCCTTAACTCTAGAGAACAAACTGAGGGTTACCAGAGGGGAGGGCAGTGGGAGAGGGGTGAAATAGGTGATGTGGATTACGGAGTGCACTGGGATGAGCAAGGGGGTATCGTGTGTGAGTGCTGAGTCACTACATTGTAATTACCTGCAGAAACCAACATTGATTCACTGTGTGTTAACTAACTACAGTTTAAATAAACACTTTAAAAAATCAAGGAAAGGAAAGCTTTCTATGCCTCGAAGATGGGGACCTTTGTGATGACTGTCTGCAAACTTAGTGCATTATCAGAGTCTCTTGTGCAAATGATAAAAATGCATGGCACTTTATAAAATCCTTTGTTATATTTGTTATTTCCATGTTTTTAAGATTCTTGAGAACCAAGGATGGCACCACATAAAGAATGCTTACTCCACTCTCACAGCCGAATCTCTAACCCAGAGTGCTCAGTTAGCGCCAGAAAAATGAAAGAACTCTTTGGGATTCCAAGCACAGTGCATTACACATTATTTGGGGAAGTTCCGTGGATAGAGGTCAGAGGAGCAAGAGCTTTGGAATCACAGTCTGGGCTCAAATCTCCCTTCTACTTATGAAGGTACACCCCGTGGTAAGTTATGTATCTACCTGAGTCCCATGCTTACCCCACAGGGCTGTTTGGAGGATTAAATAAGACAAGGCATGGAAAGCACATAATGTTTTTTTCTTGGTGAGTGTTTTCCTCATCAGAATGATTCTCTATTTTTCTTTTCTAGGTGCCTGATTGCCACTGCTGCCCAAGGACCTTCCTGGAGGGGGAGGAGGGGGTCTTCTCTGGTTAGAGCTTCCTACCCCCAGGGCTCACATACACTTTCACCTCTGTCTCCAAACTGAGTACTTTCAGATGCCTGTGAGTGTGGTCTCAGTCCAGGGAATATTTCAGCAATGAATGATTAGAGAAATGGCAGTACTCTTGTCCTCAGAATGACCCAAAGCATAACAATGAGTTGTTGAAAATTAACAAGTTTTACAGAAAGCTACCTGAATCATCTACTTTGAGAGTAAACTTTCTCCTACCAAAAAAGTATAGAGAAAGCCGCAATCTTTTCTTGCTCTCCACATAAAACTCTGTGACCTAGAATGCTTTCTCCATCACACTTGGATTCTGGAGGGGGAGAATTCTTTTTTTTATTGAAAAATAATTGACATATATCACTGTATAAGTTTAAGGCATAAAAGGTGATAGTTTTATTGACATATATTGTGAAATGATTACCACAATATATGAAACTAACATCCATCTTATAAGATATAATTTTTTTAAAAAAGAAAAAAATATCCTTGTGACGAGAACTCATAGGATTTTTTACCTTCTAACTGAAGTTTGCACCTTTGATTACCTTCCTCTAATTCCACTTCTGGCCTCCCTCCACCCCTGCTAACCACAAGTCTGATCTGCTTTTTTCTGAGCTTGCATTTTTTTTCATTTTTAGTTTCCATAGATAAGTGAGATCATATTTGTCTTTCTCTGTCTGAGTTATTTCACTCATCACGATGCCTTCAAGATCCATCCATGTCGGGGCTCCTGGGTGGTTCAGTCGGTTAAGCATCCAGCTCTTAATTTCGGCTCAGGTCATGAGCTCAGTGTTCATAAAGGTTCATGAGGGCCCATGAGATCACGCCCCACATCGGGCTTTGCACTGACACAGAGCCTGCTTGAGATTCTCTCTCTCCCTCTCTCTCTCTGCCCCTGCCCCACTTGCTCTCTTTCAAAATAAATAAATAAACTTAAAAAAATGATCCATCCATGTTTTTGACAAATACACACACACACACACACACACACACACAAACACACATAAAATCCAACTTTATTATCGGTTAATCGATTGACGGACACTTAGGTTCATTGATGGACACTTAGGTTGTTTCCACGTCTTGGGTATTGTAAACAATGCTGCAATGAACCTGGGGGTGCAGAGATCTTTTTGTTTCCTTTGGATGTTTTCCCAGAAGTGGAATCACTGAATCTCGTCATATTTCTATCCTTAAGGATCCTCCGCACTCTTTTCCACAGTGGCTGCATCAAATAACATCCCCACCAACGTGCACAACGGTTCCTTTTACTCCACATCCTTGCTATGTGGGGAACGAAACTGCAACTGGACCCATATTTTACACCACTTACACAAATTAACTCAAAATGGACTAAAGACTTAAATGTAAGACCAGCAACTCCTAGAAGAAAACAGAAAAAAAAGCTACTTGACATGGATCTGGGTGATGATTTTTTTTGGATAGGACACCTTAGGTCCAAGCAACAAAATAAACAATAAACAAAGGGGACCACATCAACAACAGGGCAACCTTGCAAGAGTTAAATGAATTGAGATGAGCAAAACACTTAGCACTTGCATAATATGTAGGAAGATTCCAAAGTTTGGTTGCTATTACTACTACTACTATTACGCCAGTGGTTATTTCCTCGAACAGCTATGCTGTGTTCTAACAAGGGTTTTGTAGGTGTATAACATCTACATGAGATAGTTGTGTTCAAGTCGTGTGTGTTCAAGTATAACACAATATGATTATCAAAAATCAAGAAAGTGTCACCAAAACCAAAAATGTCTCTATTATCTTTTTAAAAGCAGATCTTGGAAAAGGACATTCATTAGCTCCAAGAAAAGCCTCTCTGATTGGAAATTCCCCAATTGAGGAAACCTCTGTCCTAATCCTGAAGTTACCTATTTAACTAGCTAGCCCTGGGACCTTGAATAAAGCAACTCAATCTTCCCCCCACCAGCCTAGCCCTCAAGTCCTCACTAAATAATAGTGGTTTTGACTATTTTGACTATAAAACTACCTGGTTTGACTTTCAGAGGGATTGTGTAAGTATCAAGTAAAAATATATCAAAGCTTTATTTGTACTACAATAATATTTCTATATTACTGAACAATTGCCTAATGAAAAGCAAATTTCTATTAGATAGGAGATTATCAGTTGGCTTCATACAGTAGAAAACGACTCGTCTGAGAATCCAAAGCCTTGGTTTACTAGTTACATAACGTTGGACAAGCCAAGGCTCAAAGACCATATTTCATTAACTATAAAGCTGTCCTACTAATCTGTGACCTCCTTGTGAGTCCAATTAGATTATGTGTGGGAAAGTGCCCTGTGAGTTGGAAATATTCTGGGTACCATGAAATGTTTTCATACTCACTACTTACAGAACTTAGGAATTCAGGGACTGTAGCTGTTGTTGCCGAGATACATAATTTGGAGAATCAACGTCTCAAAGGTAAATTCTCTTGCACTAAATGCTTTATGTGTGCCATGCCTGTGCTTTCTCCCTTGCCCACATACAGGGACAAAGTGATCTTTTAAACATGTTAATCAAACCATTGCACTCCCTTGACCAAAAACATTCAGATGATTCCCAGTGTCCTTAGGATACTGTAGTTACATGTCAAGGCCTGAATTACGTTCACGATCTTGGCCATCTTCTCCTTCTTCTACCTCCCCCCTCTCATTACCTCAAGCTCTTTCCACCAGGAGGGTCTTTCCCCAAGCAGTTTTCTCTGACAAGAATATATTCTTTCTCTTGACTTTTACATTGTTGCTCCTTCCCATCCCAGTGTAGTCTCTCAACTTTTACCTATCGTGTGTCCTATTTGGTTGGCTTGATTCAATTACATAGTTACAGTAAAAGGCATCCATTAAGCACACATGGCCTTCTTGTTAAATGTCAGCAACACTTGGGAGAGGTGATACTGAACAATGTCTAAAACCAGAGAATCGACTTCCATGTGAAGAGTATGAAAGCAATCTTCATTCACTTCTATAAAATTCTGAAGATTAAAAAAAAAAAATTTTTACTGCTGTTTTTAGATCCTGTATTCCAAGACTAGAAAACCAAAACCTAGAAATGTCTCCATTGTGGTTCCTGGGTGGCTCAGTCAGCTGGACGTCCAACTTCGGCTCAGGTTATAATCTTGTGATTCTGTGTCTCCCTCTCTCTCTGCCCCTCCCCTGCTCACACTCTGTCTGTCTCTCTAAAAAATAATAAACATTAAAAATAAATTTAAAAAAAGAAATGTCTCCACCAAAGCTGGCCTGCAGTATTCCCAATTATGATAGATTTCCTTTTCTTGAGGTCATCCCATTCTCCCAAGGTTCCTGGTCTCCAGGAAATGACCTTCCTTGATATCTGTAAGGCTGGGAGGAGTCTGTAAGCCACAGAACAGGTATCAATCAGTCCAACTTCCTGGGAAATACTCTTGAAGGGCATTGGGTCCACATAGTGACTGTAAACACTGACCCTAAAAAGGTGAGCTTATCATATATGTTTAAGTGACAATTTTTTTCTGCAATTACACTATCAATCTCTTCAGTTATATCCTGGCAAAGAGAAAGACGTAGTTCTTATTGAACTTATAAAAGTAAGTCCATGGCCATAAAAAAGAAAGGATCTCAGCATCTCAGTAATAATCACTGTGATAGAATCTGTCTACTGCCCCTAATAGGTTCATGGACAAAGGTAATTAATATTCTTCATGTTACCAATAAAATGGCTTGATCGTTTATGGATATATGCTGGTTAGAGTAAATTTCATTCCATATATTTGTCTAAGGTTAACTTATTATCAAGACATTCATCTGAAATCTATGTTCAGAACTCGAATTAGTCCTCCGAGCTCTTATTAGCTTACAATCTACTCTAAGATTCCCCATAAGGCATTTTCCAGAATTCTGACGGTGTTGGTGGGAATGAGATACCTTTCGAAAGGAGTTTTATGGCAGCTTACATAAGCATAACTTCTTCACTGAGGATCAGAAACAGATCAAGAAGAAAGAAAAGGACTTCACATGCTTATCAGAAAATAAAACATTGAACACATTTAAATTCCTTTCACTGAATCCATCATCCAGCCCTACGACTTTATTTCTGTTCTATTGGATCCTGATCTGAGTCTGCTGCTCACGGTCAACTGCGTGTGGACTGCAGAGGCCCAGGGCACCAGACTCAGCCCCTGCTATGGCCTCAGGAGAGTGGCACTGTCAGCAGCTCACAACAGGAAGCCCATACCAAGAGTCCACTTGTTGGCCGACCCCTTTCCAGAATGACTTTTCCGTGTTTCATGCTGTTCTGTGTCTTCCACACGGCACAACTTCCGGCTTGTAACACGAGAGCCTTCGGCCACGTGAGCCCACACACTTCCTACTGATGACACAACTGAATGGACACAATTCAATTATTTTGTTAACGAGAAGCATCCATTGGGGAAAGGAGGCACTCCTATTTTGGCGTAAGACATGACCACTTTACACGGGTTTGGTTCATGATTACAGTGAGGGCGCACCATCCCCAGAGCCCTTCTCCTCATCCCGGCGAAGCTCTTCGATGACACATATTTGTATATAATTTTTGAGGGAAAAGGTTGAGTTCTCTTTTTGACTTGACCGCTTTTCCCCACAGGTCCTCAGAGCAAGTCTGATAACAGGGCTAAACTAAGCAAGAAATAGCCCCACCAAAGGTTCCCCATTGTTCCCAACGTGCCTGCAGCCACTGATTGCCATCCCTTGGGCTTCAGATAAAAGAATGATCCTTGGGTGGTTTGGTCTCCTCAAAAGTGCCAAAGATGACCCAGAGTGCAGTAACATTCTCAGTTTTATTTGTCTAAACAAAAACATACAGCTCAATAGTTGCACTGGAAGCCTTAATAGCTAGAGTGAAAACACAGTTGGTTGTTTTTTTTTTTTAATAATGGAACAGAAGGAAACAATATTACTTCATGAGGGGACAATTAGTAAACGATTTAAGAGCTTTCAGATATAACAAATTTTTACTCTTTGTTTGAACAGTTCAGTAGAATGACAAAAGTTAGGGGAAGGGTTCAGAGCATTCTGAGTAAGACCCCTCGCTCTCCAGACAGATTACACTGAGGTAGGAACAGCTCTTGTTTACAGCTACTAGGTTCCTCATCTTTATCATACATGCATTAATGTTGTTTATCCATTTTAATAGGCACTAATATATGTCTATGATATTAAATCTATAGAATATGCATATAGCTACAAAACAATATCATGTTTAGCTTTCAACCTTAACTTTAAAATATAATTTACCTTAGCATCATCTTAGAGAATTAGGCATATGTCACACTGAACTTACCTTCCAATTCAAGCTTTCCTAAAAATAAATCAAAACCATATTAGGTGACTCTATACCTTTGTTCTATGAATTTTAATTTCTTGAAAACTTTATGGTTAACCAAAGATTTCTTTTTTTAATTTTTTAATGTTTATTGAATTTTGAGAGAGAGAGAGTGTATGAGTGGGGAAGGGGCAGAGAGAGTGGGAAACACAGAATCTAAAGCAGGCTTCAGGCTCTGAGCTGTCAGCACAGAGTCTGATGTGGGGCTCAAATTCACAAGCCCTGAGATCATGACCTGAGCCGAAGTCATATGTTTAACTGATGGAGCCACCCAGGAGCCCCCAAAGATTTCTCATAAATTTACCCAATTACCAAATATTAATCCTAAAGTCTTCAAGCCACTTAACTGACAATGAAGGGTAACAGAGTCACTGGTGATATTAAAAGGTTGTCAAAAAGATGATATCTAAAAATTATAAAAGGCAGGGCAAGTGGGATAGCAAAGTGCAAACAATTGGCAAAGCCATGTGAAGCTCAAAAACATGAATCCTTTTTCTTTTCTTACAATAAAGTCATCATTTGTTGTAATTCAACATAACTGAACACATTTGCACTCTTCAGAGCCTGAAATATTTTGTGGAAACTTATCTGAGCCATAACCAGCACGAACAAGTTTAAGAAGTCTATTAATTAGGATTTTCCTTGAGAAGAACCAAGTCTTACATCAAATGCAATAAAATGAAACCAAGCAGTTCTGATGCTTATCTGCATTATATTCTGCACATATTAAAATCAGGGAAGATAAATAGAGCTGTTTATCAAACAAGTCTCATTAGTTCACAGATTTACATTGACTGGGAGTAAAATCTGCATCCATGCATAATTGTCTGTTGCATCCCCTGATTGGAAATGCTTTACAAAAGTTTCACTAAAACATCTTTGATGACTCATTGCTCACTCAACCCTTGCTTGCATTCCTTTTTCTTCCTTTTAATGGTGGATATCTATACAGGGGGGGAAAATGATGTCTGTCATTCATTCATCTTCTAGAATGTTCTGAAAAAGTCCTCCAGTGATATGCAAGGCCACAGATCCCTGAAGGATCCAGTCACTTCCCTTCTGTGAAGGAAAACTTTTCTCAGGTGGAAGTACAGAAAACTAGTAGTGACTGTGGCCCCCATTCAAAGCAAATATACAAATAAATAGTACCTTCTGTTCAGAAAAAAATCAGATAAGAGAGCACAGCATTGGAGGAAGACAGAATGGAAAGGTTCCTTGACAGAACCTAAGAGAGGCGGGGGTAAGGGACTGGAACTTCTTCAGGGCATGCGGACTTAGAACATTGAGTTAATATCTTACTGTGGTGAATGATTAAATATTCCTAAAGTAGCTAAGAATATATCTAAGTCATACTAGACAATTCTAAAGCACGTTAGTTACCAGAGCATGTTTTTCTTGCATCAAAATCCATCTTTCCCTGAACAGTTTTTTCTATTCTGCCAATTCATTGATTGGAATGAGAGCAAATCCAGTTTAGAGCAAAGCCAGACAGGTGAATGTGATTAAATTCTAATACAAATTGCTGAAAATTGCATGGAAGAACTAAGCATGCTAGAAAAACTAGCTTTTAGGTTTTTAGCCAATTATAAATGTAAATTGTTGATTTAACTCCATTGGTATAGCTTACATAAAAGAAAAAATAAGTCAAATAGTATCTCTTATGATTTAACACATAATAAAATGTAAGATTCTTGAGACAACACTACCATTTTGTCTGCTACACCATAAGTGTTAAGTACGTATTGATTACATGAATCTTCAGTTTATCAACACTTATTGAGCAAATAAAATGAGAGGTGAATGAAATATTGATTACAGTGTGTTTATATCTTCCAGACTTGTAAGGTCTTCCTGCCATGATTAAATCTAACCATGTTCAGTTGGTCTGTATTTCAACTGCTGCAGGAGTAGTTAATGTAAATGAACTATTAGATGAATACTTTACTTCACCGTATGTCTTTATATTCCCTAGTTCATGGGCACCCTGAAATTGGGACTCTTCCAAGGTACAAAGAACCTTCCAGCACCAAAGGAAAATCCCTGGTACCTGTGGCTCTTTTTATACTGCAGGCATTCTTATTGAAATGGTGGTGATAAGGGGAGATATCCCCTTCTTTAAAAACAAAACAAAACAAAAAACAAAAAGAAGAATGTGCCTTATTGGCTCTTGGTTTAGAAAAATGGAAATAATTTTCATCTTGTTGTTGGGTAAATAGTGTGAAGATTTAGAAGCCAAGTGGCCACAGAAATGCCTTTGACAGTGATGATTGGTCCCCAAGGATAAGCCAGAGAAAGGAAAGGGAGTTTCCATTTTTAAAATAACTCCAAGAATTAACTTCTCGAATTCTATCATGAACAGCTCTTCCCCTTTGTCTCAGATAATCATGCAAGCAAATTCATCAACTTTTGTCTTTGCAGAGTTCTCTCTTCGAATCAAGAATACTAAAAGAAAAAGAAAAGTAAAAGTAAAACCATCATCATTTGCTGACAATTCATCAAAACTAGAATGTTCGATGGCTGTATGTAAACTCTTAATAATAATCTTTGCTCTTAAGACCACCTAACATATGGCAATAATCATCTTTTAAATTTTGAAATATGGACAGTCAAACAAAAGAAATAATTAGATTGCCTAATATAGTAAAAATAATTCAATAGGCATTAAATTAATGAAGTTACTCAATTTCAAGATAATATGGTGAAAACATATAGCTAAATTGCTAATCTGAATATTACAATATAACAGAAAAAATTGGCAGTAAAAAGTTATTAAAATAGTATTGTAGTGTTGAGAAGATAATTTTTTTCCTAAAAATAACATAGAGAAAAAAAATCTAAAAGATAAAATATTTCACAAGATTGATTAATATTTATGGGGAAGTGTTAGAGGGTAATATTTTGATATAAAGATTACATTTGGTCCAAATGAGGCTGCAAATGAAATATGAGGGATTTTACACAAAGGAGCTAATCAGAATGGAGTATAAACATGATTTAGGGCAAGCACAGTTATTACAATTGCTAAAAAGAGGAATGACTTGATCCAAATGACATTAATCAGCCATATTTGTAGGAAAGAGTCACAGCCAACAAAAAAGCAGACTAAAAAGTAATGAAGCTATTTAAAGCCTTTTGAGACTGGACTGCCTGGAAGGTTCAGTCAGTTAAGTGTCTGACTTTGGCTCAGGTCATGATCTTGTGGTTTGTGAGTTCAAGCCCCATGTGGGCCTCTGTGCTGACAGCCTGGAGCCTGCCTCAGATTCTACATCTCCCTATTTCTGCTCCTCTCCAGCTCACATTCTGTCTCTCTCTCTCTCTCTCTCTCTCTCTCTCTCAAAAACAAATAGACATTAAAATTTTTTAAATGCAAATAAAAAAATAAAGTCTAATGAGACTTTAAAATTAAATAAAAAGTTCCAAAATAGGTAGTGAAGAGTTGACAGAGTATAGAAGGGAAAGTATCTCACAAAAAGCTATATTAAGCAGGTCAAAATTAACTAAGACAATAATTCAAAATCTTTGGAACTAGATCAAAGGGCATGCAGCAAACTGAAAAATATTTATTCAATAAAATCTATGGAGATTCAGTAAGACCACAGGGAAGCCATGGACTTGGGGGTGGAGACTACACCCATCCACCCACAGCTCTGCCTTATAGAATAACTGTTCCAGTGGGCTTGGCAACCAAGGTCAGTTTTCATCTTCCCCTGATCTCTGGGATGGAACTGCCATTATGAGTAGTTTGGCAGCAAGTGAACATTAGACAATCTTATTTTCCATGCAAGGACTGTACTCAACCACACATTTTTCCTCCACCCCCAAATCCCATGAGGCAGGAAAGATCAGGAGAGAGGCTGTTGGTGAAGAAAGTAATTCTTTCAAGAATAACTCTTTGTTGTTGGAGAGTCATACCAGTATTTTAGTGGTTAAGTGGAGGGTCCCATCGCTTCCAACTTCGTAAAACAAAGATCTGTTTTAGATAGACTCACTGGACAGTAAATATTTACAGATCCTAACCTTCCAAGCTCTAGGTTGTGGAAGATCCACACTGGGAGGGGGCAGCAGCTGGGTGGCAGTCCTACTCCGTGCCATTCCCCAACCCTCATGCCCTACTCAATAGGGACGATTCAGGTGAGGTAGCCAGTGGAGAGTGAATTACTCACAACATCCAACTCTTGCTTCTTAACACAGAGGTTCTTCTAGACACCATTAATTAAGGTCAAATTTAGCCTCAAAAATTGGGATCTCTGTGTTCTGCTTTGGTGCCTAACTTGAGTTGGATAAGAGTATAGATTGGAGCATGGTCAGAAGAAAAAAAAACCAACCAACTCAACAAGCAACAAGTTGTAGAAAAATCAACTAAGAACAAGTTGTAGTTGCCTGGCTAAATCATAGTTATTCTTGACAGCCAGTTATTCTTGCATGCCAAAGTGGTATCTTTGAAGGAATGGCATCAGTGACATAGTGCAGGAGAAATAGACTTCACTGAACTAGTCCAGGAAAAAATGTAGGCAATGGAAATTGTCTTGAAGGGGATGCAGATGTTGAACTTAGCAGAAAAAACTTCAAAGTAGCTCTTATAACTAAATTCAAAGAGCTAAAGAAATACATATTTTAAAAACAGAAAAAAGGTAGGATGACAATGTTTAATCAAAAAATAAATGAAAATTGGAAAAAAAAGCAAATGCAAATTTGGGAGTGGAACAGAAAAATTACTGAAAAGAAAGAGGCACTAAAGCAGTTCAAGAGTAGATTAAAGTTGGCAGTAGAAAGAATCAGTGAACTTGAAGATAGATGCGTAAAGAATATGCAAGCAGAAGAAAAGAAGGATAATAAAATGAAGAAAAAGGAACAAAGTTTCAGAGAAGTGTGAGACACCATTAATCATATCCACTTACACATGAGGACAGTAGGATGAAATAAAACAATCAGGAAAATATATTCAAAGAAATAATGGCTGAAATTTTGCCAAATTTAATGAAAAACAATACATATTCAAGAAGCTAAATGATCTCCAAGTAGGATAAACACAGGGGTTACACACACAGATACATCATATATTCAAAATGTTGAAAGAGGGAAAAAAAGGAGGAAAGAATAACTCATCATGTACATAATGTACAAGAGGAAAAAAATAACTTATGTACATCACGTACATACACATATATAACCTCTACAAAAATCCATTAACAGCTGATTTCTCAAAAGAAACAATGAAGGCCAGAGGCAGTAGGATAACATATTTTAAGTGCTCAAAGGAAAATAATTGCCAGTCAAGAATTTTAGGGACATGTGTGTGGCTCAGTCGGTGAACCATCAGACTTCAGTTCAGGTCATGATCTCATGGTTAATGGGTTTGAGCTTTGATAGGCTCTGTGCTATCAGCTCAGAGCCTGGATCCTGCTTCAGATTCTGTGTTTCCCTGTCTCTCTGCCCCTTTCTCACTTGTGCTCTGTCTCTTTGTCTCAAAAATAAATAATTTAAAAAAATTTAAAGAAGATTATATGTAATATAAACAACCTACAAAAAAAAGGAATTCTATACCAAGCAAAACTATCTTTTAAAAAAATGAAGGCAAATAAAGTAAAATTGAACTCAAAACTAAGGCAAAACAAAAACTAAAAGAATTTGTTGCTAGCTCCCCACCCTACAAGAAATGCTAAAGCTCTTCAGGCTGAAAGTAAGTGACACAAGAGTATAATTTGAATCCACCTGAAAAAAGTAATGAGTGTCAGTAAAGGCAATAGAGTAGGCAATTTTTTGAGGGCGGGGGTCAAGTGAGTGAGGGGCAGAGAGAGAGGGAGGGAGAGAAAGAAAGAGAGAGAAGCGTGAGTTCACCCAAAGCAGGACTTGAGCTCACCTGAAGCAGGGCTCATGCTCACCTGCAGCAGGGCACAAGTTCACCCAATGTGAGACTTGAACTCATGAATGGTGAAATCATGATGTGGCTTAACCAATTGAGCCATCTAGGCACCCATAAAATATGCAATTTCTTCCCTTAACAGGTTCTAAAAGAAATGTATAAACAATATAAACAATATTGACATAATAGTATTGTTGGACCTATCTGACATAGAAATGTGATTCTTTTAACAATAGGAGCACAAAGGAGGTATGTGAGAAAATGTAGTGACTCAGGCCTGCAGGAAGGAATGAAGAGAACTAAAAAAGAGAAGACTGATGTAGCAAACTCCATAAACATATACTTGTTCTCCTTTATTCTTCCAGGTTCTTTAAAACATAAAATTTATAAGGTAATAATTGCAACAATGTAGTTTTGGGTTTATGGTACATACAGACATAATAGGTATAATGATAATAGTATAAAAATGGAAGATATATAATAGCCATATAGAAATAAGTTTTTATATTTCACCAGAATTAAAGTAGCATAATAAATCTGTTCGGTTAAGACATTGTATGTCCCAGAAAAACCTTTAAGAAAATAACTCCAGGGCACCTGGGTGGCTCAGTTGGTTAAGCATCTGACTCTTGATTTCAGCTCAGATCATGATCTCATGGTTAGTGGGTTCAAGTCCTGCACTGGGGCTCCGTGCTGAGATTTTCTCTCTCCCTCTCAATCTTTCCCTCCCCCTGATTCACACTTGTGCTCTTTCTCTCTCAAAATAAATAAATAAACATTAAATATATATTTAATATGTAGTTTAAAAATCATTAAAGGAATTTCCTATGATTAGAAGGGTATGGAACATCAGAACACTATAAACTAAGTTGACCTAATAGAAATAGCTGTAAATGACTAAATTTTTAAAAAGGAGGAAGATCTTAAATGAATAATCTTTCATCTTAAGAAACCATAAAACATAAGAGCATATTAAATTCAAAGCAAGCAGAAATGATAAAAAAAAATGTAGCAGAAATAAGTGAGAGATTAGAAAAAAACAATGAAATATAAAATTTGTTCTTTAATAAAAATTAACAAAATAAAACTTTAGCTAGGCTGATCCGGAGAAAAAGAGAGAGAGGACTCAAAGGACTAAAATTGGGAATAAGAGAAGAAACATTGCTACAAACAAAAAGATAAAGGATAATAAGAAAATACTCTGAACAAACACATGCCAACAATTTAGATAACTTAGATTCATAGAGAATCTAAGTTAAATTCCTAGAGACATAAACTAATAAAACTGACTCAAGAGGAAATAAGATAACTAAATAGACTGAAATAACATATTGATTTAGTAATCTAAAAAATTTCCCTCAAGGAAAATCCCAGGTCTAGATGGCTTCACTGATAAGTCCTATTAAATATTTTTTAGAGAAGAGAGAAAGAGAATCTTAAGCAGTCTCCAGACTCATTGCAGAACCTGATGTGGGGCTTGATCCCATGACCCTGGAATCATGATCTGAGCTGAATTCAAGAATCAGATGCTTAACAGATTGAGTCATCCAGGTGCCCTGAGTTCTATTAAATATTAAAATATTTAAAGAGTACTTAATACCCATCTTTCAAAAACTCCTCCAAAAAATAAAAGAAGACTAAACACTTCCCAACTCAATTTATGATCCTAGATTACCTTAACACCAAAACCAGACAGACACCACAAGAAAATAAAACTGAAGATCAATACTTGTTATGAATCTAAACACAAAAGTTCTCAATAAAATACTAACAAGGACAAATAAACACCCCATAATCATCTCAATAGACACAGCAAAAGCATATGATAAAAATCTAACATTCTTTCACAATAAAAATATCCAAGAAACTAGGAATAGAAGGGTACTTCTAATAAGAAACATCTATGAAAAATCTATAGCTAACATTTCATTTAATAGTCAAAGATTGAATGCATTTACCCAAAGATCAAGACCAAGACGAGGATGTCTGCTTCACTGCTCTGATTCAATTTCTGTTCCACCAGACAATTAGGCAAGAATATGAAACAAAAGTATTCAGATTGGAAAGGAAGAATTACATTTATCTTTACTCCCAGATAACATGACCTTGTACATATGGAAAACCATAAAGAATATGTGTACACATGCACAAATTATTAGAGCTAGGAAACAAATTAAGCAAGGTTATAGGATCAAAACAAAGATCAACATACAAAAAATAATTATGTTTCTATACACTTATAATGACTAATCCTGAATTAAATTGTTAAACAATTCCACTTATAATAGCATCAGAAATAATAAAAAATATAATAAATTTGGGAATAAATTTAACAAGAGATGGGCAAAGCGTACTCTGAAAGTTATAAGACATGTTTGAAAGAGATTTTAAAAGACTTTAAATAAATGGATAGTCATTCCATGCTCATGGATTGGAAGACATGCTATTGTTAAGATGCCAATACCCTCCAAACTGATCTACAGATTCAATTATATTCCTACTTGAATCCCAGTTGCCTTTTTTGCATGTATTAGTGGGCTAATTCTAAAATTTAAATGGAAATTCAAGGGATGCAGAAAGCCAAAATGATCTTGAAAAAGAATAAAGTTGTAGTGAATCACACTTCCCATTACCAAAACTTACAACAAAGCTACACTAATCAAGACAGTGTGTCCTGGCCAAAGACTGGACATAGAGATCAATACACAGAATTGAGAGTCCAGAAGGAAACTTTAAAAATTATGTTCAGTTGAGGTTCAACAGATATTCCAAGACAATTTAATGAGAAAAAATAATCTTTTCAACATATGGCACAGGGACAACTGGACAGCCATAAGCAAAAGAATAAAGCTGGACCCTACCTCCCACCATGCACAAAAATTAATTCAAAATGAATAATCAAAGACCTAAATGTAAAAGATAAAACCATAAAATTCTTAGAAGAAATGATGTAAATACTCCTGACCTTGGATAAGACAATAGTTTATTAGCTATGGCCCCAAAATATAAGCAACAATAAAAGTTAAATAAATTTGACTTATTTAAAATTTAAAGCTTTGTACTTCAAAGTACATGAAGAAAGTGAAAATACAACTCATGGAGTGATAGAATATTTTTGCCAATCATATGGCTGATAAGAGACTTGTATCCAGAATATATAAAGAAGTCTTTACAACTTAACAATATAAAGATAAATAACACAATTTAAAAATTGGCAAAAAGTCTGAGTAGACATTTTTAAAAAGATGTACAAATGATCAATATGCACATAGGAATATCTGCATTAGAGAAATGCAAATCAAAGCACAATGAAAAACAACTTTACACTCACTAGGATGGCTATACTCAAACAGATAAGTGTTGATGAGGATGTGGAGAAATTGGAACCCTCATACACTGTTGGTGGGATGATAAGGTACAGCCACTTTGGAAGACAATTTGACATTTTATTAAAAATACAGAGTTGCGATATTTTTATTCCTAGATCTACATCCAAGAGAAATGAAACCATCATCCACACAAAAACTTGTATACAAAAGTTCATAGCAGCATTATTCATAATATCCAAAAAATGGAAACAACTCAAGTGATGAATTTCCATCAAATGACAAATGGATCAAGAAATGGGGTATATCCATACAATGAAATATTATCCAGTCATAAAAAGGAATGGAGTACTGACCCATGCTACCACATGTATGAACCTTGAAACATAAACTACTTAGAAAAAACTAAACACAAAAAACATGTATTATTTCATTTACATAAAAATGTTCAGAATAGGCAAATAGAGAAAGTAAATCATTGGTTGCCAGGGACTGGAGAAAGGATAAACAGAGACTGGTTGCTAATATGTACAAAGTTTCTTTGGAGCAATTTCTAATTTAGGAATAAGGTAGCGATGAATGACTTCCTGAATATACAAAAAATCACTAAATTTTACATTTTGGAGAGTAAAGTTTATGATATATGATTATATCTCTGTAAGGCTGTTATTAGGGATGCCTAGGTGGCTCAGCTGGCTACACATCCAACTCTTGATTTTGGCTCAGGTCATGATCTCATGGTTCATGGTTTCAAGCCCTGCATAAGGCTCTGCACTGTCAGAGCCTGCTTGAGATTCTCTCTCTCCCTCTCTTCTGCCCCTCCCCACTGGTACACTGGTGTACGTGTTCTCACTTGCACACCCTCTCTCTCTCTCTGTCTCTCTCTCAAAATAAATAAACTTAAAAAATAAAGCTATGAATGGATGGACACTTGAGTTGCTTCCTTATCTTGGCTATTGTAAATAATGCTGTAATAAGCACAGGTGTGCACATATTTTTGAGTTAGTGTTTAATGCTAAGTGAAATAAGTCAGCCAGAGAAAGATAAATATCATGTGCTTTCACTCATATGTGGAATTTGACAAACAAAACAAATGAGCAAAGGGAAAAAGAGACAAATAAAGAATGAGGCTCTTAAATACAGAGAACAAAATGCTGATTGCCTGAGAGGAGGAGGGTGGGGTACAGGTGAGATAGACGAAAGGGGGTAAGAGGCCGATTATCTTGGTGAGCACTGAGAAGTGTACAGAATTGTTGAATCATTATATGGTACATCTGAAACTAATATAACATTGTATATTAACTCCAATTTAAAAAATGAGATACACTTGACATCCACCAGGATGGCTATAATCAACAATACAGACAATAACAAAGTTGGTGAAGATATGGAAAAACTAGAACCCTCACACATTGCTAGGGGGATTGTAAATTGGTGCAGCTGCTTTGTAAACTAGTTTGCCAGTTCCTTGAAATGCTAAACATGGATTGACCACATGGCCCAACAATCTTATTGCTAGGTGTCTACAGGAGAAATGAAAACAAATCTCCACAAAACTACCGTATGCAAATGTTCATACAGCATTATTCAGGACAGCTAAAAAAGTGAAAACAATCCAAATATTTGTAAACTAATGAGTGAATAACCAAAATGCTCCATAGCCATAGAGCAGAATATTATATATAATATATATAAATTTATATTAAATATATAAAATATATTTATATAATTGTATATAATAATACAGAAAAAAGCAAGAAAAGTATTTTATGAGAAGCAGTTGACTATAGAGAATCTACAATATTTGATAAACCAGACTATACACACTTTTTATCAGTAAAATTTATAATAAATTTCTATATATACATAAATATGTACATTTATGTGCATAGATATTTACACAATGCAAGTTTATTTATACATGTTTAAAATCTGAGTTGTGCTAATTCTTCATTTATGGAATAGGTGTGGCTTTGACTTGATATCTCTGCATCAACGTCGTTGACTCACTCATGAGACCAATTGCTTAGACCATTTATTGTATTATTGCTAATCCACTTCTCTCTTTTTTTAAATTTTTTTCTATGTTTTTTATTTATTTTTGAGAGACAGAGAGAGACAGTGCGAGCAGGAGAGGGTCACAGAGAGAGGGAGGACAGAATCAGAAGCAGGCTCCAGGCTCTGAGCTAGCTGTCAGCACAGAGCCCAACACGGGGCTCGAACCCACGAATGGTGAGATCATGACCTGAGCTGAAGCCAGACACTTAACCGACTGAGCCACCCAGGTGCCCCTCCACTTCTCTCTTTAACTTTGGCAATAGTTTCGAAATCTTGGCTGACTACGTCTCCACTCAGGGTCTTGATATCTTTTACCATGAAACATGCAAAGCAATTAAAACTTCAACACATGTCTGCACAGAGTCAAAGGACTGGCAGATTGACCTGCACCTCCGGGTCTTGCCACACGGCCTGTCTGAAGTCTTCTTCATCAGGGACATTTGTAGTAACATGTGCTTAACTCATCTTTGGCACGAACTTAAGGCTCAGAGAGATGTGGAAATGGACTGTCTTTTCAAGCCATGTGGTAATACACACCCCTCCTCCCACCCCACTGTGATTTCCAAACTCAGTGTAAGTCTAAGTATGTCAGAGGGTGAATTTTATGGTCCATTTTGCACCCTCTTGACTAATCAGTAACATAAATACAGCAAAATAACAATATTTTTTACATTTTCTTTATTTATTTTGAGAGAGAGCATGCACAAGGGAGGGGCAGAGAGAGGGAGAGAGAGAATCCCAAGCAGGCTCTGTGCCCAATGTAAGGCTTGAACTCACAAAAGGTGAGATCATGACCTGAGCCGAAATCAAGTGTCAGACTGAGTTACCCAGGCACCCTGACGACTTTGTATCCATTCCGTCACGCTTGAAAAATGTGAGACCTAAAGAGAATAGGTCATTTTTGGAGGGCTTAACAGCTCATAAGTGCTGGAGCAAAATTTCAAACCAAAGATTCAAGTCTGATTATAGACCTGAGGTTCTTACCATCAGGCTCTCCTCCTCTCCTTGCTGTCAGTTTACTAGCAGAATAGAAACCACAGTCAGTCATCCACTGCTATAAAATTATGTTATTAATAAATCCAGTACTTTCTTTATGATGTGTATCTTATTCAACATAGCTTTTGTGTCCTTGCCTTTTGCAGCACCCATCACAAGTACGGTATGGCTGCTTGCGTACCATGGGTCCTCCCTGCTAGGCTGCATGGCCAACAGAGTAGGACACGTTTTTGTGACTTGTTTCCTGCTTCATACCCAAGCTTTATAGTACATTACCTCCCACTGAATATGCACACCATAAATACTTGCTAAGTTGAGCTGAGTTGAGCAGAACTGAGCTAGACGTACAGTTTGTCTACAAGGAGCTAAAGCAAGCGTGTCCATTGGAATCCCTTGGGGGACATTTAAAACTACGAATACCTGGGCCCTGCCCCGAAGAAATTCCACTTTCATCAGGATGATTTTCATACTAGTTTTTTGCTACCATTTGTTAGTCTAGCAGCTAAGGATGTGTGTAGTCTTTCCATAGACTATGTGGCCCAAGCGTCGGTGTTTGTCAAAGCTCCCTGGACCACATGTACCCCTGTCCCTGAGTAACACACGGACAGCATGAGTAACTGACGGCTCCCACTGGGTAATTCAAAACCAAGCTGTCAGTCTGTTGAGCATCTGGCTTCGGCTCAGGCCATGATCTCGCGGTTTGGGAGTGGGAGCCCCACATGGGGCTCTGGGCTGTCATCTGATGAGGGCAGAGCCTGCCTCAGATGCTCTGTCCCCCTCTCTCTCTGCCCCTCCCTCGCTTGCACTCTCCCCAAAATAAATAAAAAACGAGAAAATAAAATTTTAAAACAAGCAGTCTTTGCAAAGACATTTATTTGACTCCTCTTCAAAAATTATGATATGTTATTTTGTCTTCGTTTCTCCAGAACGATATCTCCAAACAGGATGACTGTCCTTGCTGAGTACCTGGGAGTGGATATTTGTGTGGCTTCTTTCAGAGGGAGAGAGAAAGCAAATGAAATTCAGCCTGACACCTGAGACACCTACTGTTGAAGCCTCAAATGTGCTAATAAAAGAAAGTGTTAATACAGACAGACTATCTAGAACTTTTCCTGATTCCACAGAATCCCTCTTCCCTAACAGTTACTGAGGTTTCAATAGCGCCAAGCTTATTCCCAGTACATTGTTAGCACACTGAGGACTTTTCTAGCTTTTTCTATCATTGTTCCTATCATTGAGGACATTGGAGCCATTACAATGAACTCAGTGAATATGACATATTTACAAAAACATTAATGGAAATTGACCCAAATTTTTAAATAGACAATATATGACACTGTTTAAACGGGAGTAATGAAAATAATGACCCTGTAAATCAATGTTTTAGGCTTATAATTTTTCTACATCAGATTTAAAGAAACATATTAGTTTTGTAATGAAGAAAATACTATTTACCTCACAAAGCGAGGACTTATTTATGTTGCCCATTAATTCCTACCAGAGTTGGGCAATCATGTTAATGTCCCTAGTGAGACTGAATCTGCTTCTTCGATAAACTTGTAACTAAGCATGTTTGTTTGCATCTTAATGTGCTGAAAAATTCCTAAGTTCTTTACTCCGTAAGGGAAAAAAAAGTATACATTAGACATCTATATACTATCGGTTTGAGAAGAAAAATTATTTTCATAATTAAGTCAATAAGACATTCTTAACATTGTGCTGACAACACAGAGCCTGGAGCAATGCTTTTGATTCTGTGCCTCCCCGCTCTCTGCCCTCCGGTTTCTGTTCTGTCTCATTCTGTCTCTCAAAATGTAATGTTAAAAAAATTTTTAATAAAAATTTTAAAAAGACATTTTTAACATTGATGTATTTGAATACATGATATAAACTCCCCTTTTAAGAAAGTCTATATGCACTTGAATGTGCAGTACCCACGCCAACCACTTGGCCAACATTCTGAACAACACCTTCTGGCTTTGGAATGGTTCTTGAACCAGGATTGCTAAACATCAATCTATCTTTGCCTCTACCAAGTTCAAGAGTTAGTGAGTCATGTTAAAACCAAAACATGAAACCTCAAATAATGTATATATTCTGTTAACCAAAGAGAGGGAATTCGGTATGGAAGATTTATCCCATTATATGAGATATGATATTTCTACATTTATACAAAGGAAGCAGTTTAACCGGATATGAGCAGATGAGAGAAAAATTTTGGAATTAACAAAAGAATACAACATTCCCAACCGCAATATTTTCAAGAAAATGAATTATCTTTTAGCTATTTTAATTTACAATTATCTTTTAGTTATCTTTTAAAGTGTTGACCCCTCTCTGCCTTCTTTTTTTTAAACTTTTTTAATGTTTGTTTACTTTTTGATAGAGAGACAGAACGTGAGCAAGGGAGGAGCAGAGAAAGAGGGAGACACAGAATCCAAAGCAGGCTCCATACTCTGAGCTGTCAGCACAGAGTCAGATGTGGGGCTCAAATTTGGGATTGGTGAGATGATGACCTGAGCTGAAGTTGGACACTTAACTGACTGAACCACCCAGACACACCTATACCTCTCTGCCTTCTTAAAACAAGTATTCAAAGAATTATTTAATCTTTACTTAATGCCTCGGAAGCATTCACATATTTTTGTCTAACTCAGTTGACACCCACCCAGCAGGGGCTTCTGAAGGGCCATTTATCTCTAAGTGAATTGTCCACATCTCTTCACTCAGGTATCAGAAGGCCTATTTGGTCAACTTGGACATTTAGCCAAGAATGAACCCTTCTGCTTCTACATTGGGCCTATTCCTTTATGCACTCATTCAACACGTATTTCCTGTGTATCTCTACATATATAATACTAGAAATAGTGGTGAATAAGATAGTCACTAAATAAGACACAGGATCGCTGTGATAGCTGTTAACCACACAGAGGCTTTGGTTTGGTTGGGTTAATGTTGTTGGAAATTCACTCAGCTTCTTATCAATTAGATTTATAATATTAAAAAGCTATATAGTCTGCTCCTTGCTTACCTTTCATTTGTAATTATGTATCATGGGTAGAGGGTCAACAAAAACATTTGCTTTTCTGCAAGAAAATTTTCTCTTAGGTTAACTTCCTAGCTCTGTTCCCCTGGTAACCTTCTAAGAGTCAAATGTCAAATATGTTTCTAAGCAGCATTGCTTATGATAAAAAGGATCACCAATTGGTAACATGCATCAGAGTGAGAGGAGTTACAAATGAATTATAAGTCCCTGATGGGGAAGGATACCACACTTTTGGCTTTCCTGAACTAGGGAAGTCTGGTAACTGGGTTCATGGAGTCTATGCCCATGTTCTTATGGGCCCAATGGAGCATGAAGCTTTCATGCCTAGACAGGTCCCACACTTGCCCTGTGTGGGTCTCCTTGTACCTGAGCTCGCATCCTGGCCATGTGTGTTGAACGCTGAAAGGCCTACCCCCCATGCAAACCAGAGGAATGCCTGTCCCTGCCCAGTGGCGCCTGTCACTCCTTCTCGTGCCTTCTGAGTAGACCCATGGCTGTCTTCTGAGTCTGAATGTTGCCTTGAACCTAGAAAGACTCCCTAGTGGGCATTGCACTTTTTCTTCCTATTTCAGTAACTTGGGACATTCAGAATATATAATAGCTATCCACATAAGTCTTCCACATCTTCACAAATACTCATGAAATCTGTCCCAATAAAGCTACAAAACTGAACTGATCATGTCTAAATAATTCTTTTTCTCCACCAAGTTTAAAAAAAAAAAAAAAAAGCATGGTTCCTATAACACCTTCCGTGGGAGGTGTCACCTTGCACAATCATGTATGTAAAGCACTTCATGGTCATGTCATTTGGGGAAAGTGAAGAATCATTTGGGCCTGTCAGTCTTTGGAAACGAAGACTGATTTTTGCAGCATAACATTATAATTGGAAGTTACCCTCCTCCTACAAAAGTGCTCCTAATCTAATGAAATAAAGAGTATTCAAAAATGTTAAACATTAGGAGCACTTGGGTGGCTCAGTGGGTTGAGCAACTGACTTTGGCTCAGATCATGACCTTGCAGTCTGTGGGTTTGAGCCCTGCGTTGGGCTCTGTGTTGACAGCTCCAAGCCTGGAGCTTGCTTCAGATTCTGTGTCTCCCTTTCCCTCTGCCCCCTCCCTTGCTCTCACTTTATCTCTGTCTCTCTCTTTCTCTCTTGCTCAGTAAATAAACATTAAATTTTTTTTAATGTTAAACATTATCAAAGTATTGGAAGGCACTATTTAATTAATGAATTTCCCATTTTTAAACCAAACGCTTGAAAAAAATTTAACGGCTGAGGAGATAGGAAATGTTTTTTGATGACTCTGAAAGAGAAGTCTAGAATCTTCCATGGGCTTTAAAGGAAATGAGAGCACTTTCTCTTACAAAAGTTCATTTTCAAAAGTAAGTGTTTCCTTTCCTTGATACTGGAAAAGACACAGACTTTGGCTTAACATAAGAATAACTTTCTAATCGCAACAGTTGTCTGAGATCAAATGCCTCTTGGTTTGACTCTTGAAAATGGACCTTCCCATTTCTGAAAATCAAAGATTAATGCCTAAATTATCTGGATTCCTTCCTATCCTTAAAATCTCCATTTAGGGCTCATTCTTGCAATAAATCTTGAAAACCTAAGTGGAAAGTATAAATGTTTTTGGAAAATAATGAATGTACTTTTGACTCACAAACAGAACTCAGCAAGAGAAAAAAGGAAATAGGAAAGTCTGGGGTAACTTCGTAGAATTTGGAAGAATGACGAAGAGTAAATGGAAATACCAAGAAGAAAATGGAGGATATATTTTCTTAGAAGAATTATACCTTCAACTGGAACATGTTTTTTCTGGAGGGAATATTAGAAACTTCCCAGAATGAGGAATGAGAGCCGCTGAACAAAGGGGCAAGATGGAGAAAAGCGGGTTCGCTACTGGTCTTTGGGTCACTTGGGCTGCAAGTCCCAGTTGAGGCCCGAATCATTTAGGACACCGGTGTTCTTGAGAAATGATGTGGAGAAAGAAAACTATAAGAAGCTAATTAGAGATCAGAGAAACTTTCAGGCTGAGGGCAAACTCCTGAAATGGGGAATTTTGATCGTGCTTCTCTTGTAAGTTATATGATTAGGGTTATCTTTCTTATCCATTCATCCTGTTTCACTTAGCCCCCTGTGGAGCCAGATTTGTCTTAGGTAATGGTGTTCACGTAAAATGCTAACTATGGCCTTCATGTGCAAGCAGGATGGAAGGTCAGCCCAGGAAAGCGCCCCCCCATACTTGGGGTACATGGATGACAAGAAAAAAATACAAGGGAGGAGTTTAGATGGCGGAGAAGTAGCGGGGTCAGGATTGTAAGGTTTAATAGATGCAGGCAGAGATGAGAGGACAAAGACACCACGTTATGGAGCCAAGAAGGCCTTTATTGGGATCTGCAATTCCCAGGCGAGGTTCCGTGACTCCGGAGCGGGGAGTCAGGGAAGTCGTGCCTGATATGGGAGAGCAAAGTCTTTTACGGGTGCAGAAGTTCCGGATTTGAGCTCAGGTGGGCTGATAGCCACTTAGGGTCTTCTTTGGACGGTGGCAGGATTCAATTGGCTGTTCGCTTTGGTGGGGAGGGGGATGCTGGAATTCCATGGGGAGGCATTCCAGTTTGAGACAGTCCAGATTGAGAGTGGGGGTCGTCAGTCCTGGTGGCGCCTGGATCTGTTATCTGGCCTGCAATAAAATGGCTGCTGGTGCTTTTCAAATGGCTCTGGTCATCCCAGGTCTGCAAGTGGGGGTTGTCAGTGCTCGAAGCTCTTCACAACAAAGTGGCCGCTCAGTTGCTTTCTCATGGCAACTCTTACAGGGATTTCCCTTGTCGCTCAAACACAGATGTATCGAGAGCAGAATGTTGGAAACACCCAGGAGCACAGGCTGTTTGTCAGGATAGAGGGGCGTGTATGCAAACTGGGAAAGATAAAGCGGTGGGCCGCGTGGGCACGGCGGGGAGGAGACCCCTTCTGTGGAGGACAAAAGGAAGAGAAAGAGAGCCGTGGAAGTGTGGCATTGTGTTTGGATGAGGAAAAACCTCTCCAGACCACGGACTGGGGAATGAGAAATAAGGAGTTTCCGCTTTGCAGTTTCTACTTTGCAAATAGCCTTAGGAGCTGAAGATGAGAGTTTCCAGGGGTGAGCGACTTTCGACCGGGCCCACTGCCACGTGCTGCACCTGGGGAGGGGGGCTGGCCGCCCAGTGGTAACGCTCCCAGGGGCGCACTGAGAGCGCAGTCTCCTTTCCTCGAGTATTCTGGGAAGAGGGTATATGGCCTCCCCAAGGACAAAGTCCCTGCAGGGCCAGCCTAAGGCCCTTTGTCAGCTGGCCAGACTTGTACTACCCCAGAATCCAGTCCACGCAGCGCGGGATCCTTCAACGCATTGGGATTTGGATCCCAGCCAAGCACTAGGAGAGGAGGGAGACTGTGAACCAGGACAAGGTGACCGTCAACGCTGCGAGGTGAGGGCTTCCTGGACAGTGTGGTTTGAGACACCCGGTCCTGGGTCTCACCATTTTCTCCCCATCACCAACCTGGTGGGGCTTCAGGGAGCAGGATAGAGGCCCCCAGTGGAGGCAGGACCCACTTGCCAAGGGCCATCCCTCCGTGCCTGGTAACTGCTTAACTACCACAGTGAACCTCACACTGACCCAACCAGATGCCTCTCTCCCAGACCAGAGCAGCCACTTGTCCCAGGCACTGGCAGAGAAATGTCCTGTGGTTTCTTTGTTAGTCTATTTTGTTTTTATTATTTTTTATTTTGGGTCCCCCCCCCCCACTATCTTCTTTCCTTCTCTTTTCCCTTCTTTTTCTTTCTACCCTCTTCTTCTTTTTTCTTCCCTTTGGACTCAGGCTTGTAGTTTCTGGTTTGAATTTTGGTTAATTCTTTCTATATACATTTCTTTTTCTTTCTTTCTTTCTTTCTTTCTTTCTTTCTTTCTTTCTTTCTTTCTTTCTTCCTTTCTTTCTTATCTCTCTATTCTGGTTGTTTGTTTAATCAAGCATTTTTACTCTATTCTTTTTACACCTTTTCTGTATCTCCTTCCTCTTTATTTTCCTCTCTCTTTGGATTAAGCCTTATAGTTTCTTTGATTCTCTGCCTGGTCTTCTTTTTTTCACCCCTTTCATTTCTCTTTTTGTACAGGATAAGGTTCCCCTGCCCTTTTTTCCTTTTTTCCAGGGTTACTTCAAAGAACAAATCAAAGCACCCCTGGTGGAAGGTCCAAACAACCCATCACTGCATGTAGGGAGATAAAGCAACCAGAGTCAGGACAACAGAAAGCACACAACACACCCCAAAACCACTTCCTAAAAGGCCAGGCCCTGCACAGTGTATGACCCCTTTTTAATATAGTAGTGCTCGCAGGTGCAGGATGCATAACAAGCTATTGAAACATATAAAAGACAGAACCCTAGCCAAAATGATGAAATGGAAGAATTCTCCTCAAAATAAATTCCAAGAAGAAATGCAAGCCAGGGAATTGTTCAAAATAGACATAAACAATATATTTAGAACAATAGCCCTAAGTTTAATAGCTGGACTTGAAAAAAAGCATAGAAGACAGCAGAGAATTTATTGCAGCAGAGATCAAAGACCTCAGAAACAGTCACAATTAGTTAAGAAATGCTGTAAATGAGGTGCAAAATAAACTAGATATAGTGACAACGAGGATGGAAGTAGCAGAGGAGAGAAGAGGTGAAATAGAAGATAAAATTATGATGCTGAAAAAAGAGGGAAAAGAAATTACTAGACCATGAGAGGAGAATTAGAGACCTAAGTGATTCAGTAAAATGAAATATTATTCGTATCATAGGAGTTCCAGAAGAGGAAGAGAGAGAGAAAGAGAAAGAAGGTTTATTTGAACAAATTTTAGCTGAGAACTTCCATAATCTGGGAAAGGAAACAGACACTCAAATCTAGAAGACACAAAGAATTCCCTTCAAAATCAACAAAAACAGGTCAATACCATGACATATCACTGGCAAAATACAAAGAGAATTATGAAAGCAGCTCAAGACAAACAGGCTTTAACCTACAAAGGTAGATACGTAAGGGTCATAGCAGACCTGTCCCCTGAACTTGGCAGGCCAGAAAAGAGTGGCAGGAAATATTCAATGTGCTGAATAGGAAAAAATATACAGCCAAGAATCCTTTATCCAGCAAAGCTGCCATTTGGAATAGAAAGAAAGATAAAAGCTTTCCCAGACAAACAAAATCTAAAGGAGCTCATGACCACTAAACCAGTCCTGCAAGAGATCCTAGGGGGACTCTGTGAGTGGAATGCTGTGAAAGACCAGAAACATCACCATAGGTAACACAATGGCAGCAAATCCATATCTTTCAATAGTCACTCTGAATGTAAATGGACTAAATGCCCAAATAAAATGACATAGTGTATCAGAATGGATAAAAAAAAAAAAAAAAAAACCATGAGCCATCTATATGCTGCCTACAAGAGACTCATTTTAGACAAGAGGACACCTTCAGATTGAAAGTGAGGGGATGGAGAATTATCTATCATGCCAATGGATGTAAAAAAAAATGAACTAGCCATACTTAGATCAGAAAACTAGATTTTGAAACAAACACAGTACCAAGAAATGAAGAAGAGCATTATATCATAATGATATCCATCAAGAAGAGCTGACAATTATAAATGTTTATGCTCCCAATATGAAAACACAAATGTGTAAATCAACTAATCACAAACAGAAGCAAATGTATAGCTCATAATACTATAACTGTAGGGGAATTAAATACCCCCACTTACAGCAATGGACAGATGATCTAAGCAGAAAATCAATAAGGAAACAATGGCTCTAAATGACATATTGGAACAGATGGACATAACAGATATAGTCAAAACTTTTCATCCAAAAGCAGCAGAACACACATTCTTCTCAAGTGCACAAGGAACATTCTCCAAAACAGATCACATACTGGGTCACAAAACAGTCCTCAACAAGTGTAAAAGGATTGCGGTCATACCATGCATATTTTCAGATCACAATGCTATGAAACTTGAAATCAACCACAAGAATAAATTGGAAAGCCCCCAAGTACATGGAGGTTAAAGAACATCCTCCTAAAGAATGAATGGTTTAACTATGAAATTAAAGAAGAAATTAAAAAATATATGAAGCAATGAAAATTAAAACATGACAGTCCAAACCCTTCAGGATGCAGCAAAGGCAGTCCTAAGGGGAAAATACTTTGAAATCCAGGCCTATTTCAAGAAGCAAGAAAGGTCCCGAATACACAATCTAACCTCACACCTAAAAGAGCTAGAAAGACAGCACAAAGAAAGCCCAAAACCAGCAGAAGAGAAGGAATATTAAAGATTGGAGCAGAAATAAACAATATAGAACTCAAAAAAAATAGTAGAACAGATCAATGAATCTAAGAGCTGTTTTCAAGAAAAGAACAAAAAAGCAAAATTGATAACCCCCCAGTCAGATATCTCAAAAAGAAAAGAGGACTCAAATAGATGAAATCACAAATGAAAGAGGACAGATCACAACCAACACAAAAATACAATTATTAGAGAATACTATGCAAAATTATATGCCAACAAACTGGACAATCTGGAAGAAATGGGCAAATTCCTAGACACCCACACACTACCAAAACTCAAATGGAAAGAAATAAACAATTTGAACAGACCAATAACGACTGAAGAAATTGATTCAGTTATTTAAAAAACTTCCCAACAAATAAGAGTCCTGGACCAGATGGCTTCCCAAGAGAATTCTACCAGACATTTAAAGCAGAGTTAATACCTATTCTCAAGCTGTTCAAAAAAATAGAAACAGAAGTAAAGCTTGTAGACAAATTCTATAAAGCCAGCATTACCTTGATTTCCAAACCACACAAAGACCCAACTAAAAAGAAGAATAACAGGCCAATATCCCGGATAAACATGGATGCAAAAATCCTCAACAAGATACTAGCAAATCGAATTCAACAGTATATTAAATAATTATTCATCATGATCAAGCATGATTCATTCTTGGGCTGCAGTGTTGGTTCAATATTCACAAATCAATCAACATGATAGATCACACTAATCCAAGAAAAGATAACAATTATATGATTCTGTCAATAGATGCAGAAAAAGCATTAGACAAAATACAGCACCCTTTCTTAATAAAAACCCTCAAGAAAGTCAGGACAGAAGGAACATAGTTTAACAACATAAAGGTCATATAAAAAGGCCCACAGCTAATGTCATTCTCAATTGAAAAAAAATTGAGAGCTTCCCCCTGAGATCACATAAATGACAGAGATGTCCACTCTCATCACTGTAACTTAGCATAGTGTTGGAAGTTGTAGCTTCAGCAATCAGACAACAAAATGAAATAAAAGGCATCCAACGGGCAAAGATAAGAAGTCAAACTTTCACTCTTCACAGATGACATGATCCTCTGCATGGAAAACCCAAAAGACTCCCCACAAAAAAACTGCTAGAATTGCTACATGAATTCAGCAAAGTCACAGGCTACAAAATCAATGTACAGAAATCTGTCGCATTTCTATAAACCAATAATGAAGCAACATAAGGAGATATCAAGGAATCAATCCCATTTACAATTGCACCAAGAACCAAAAAATACCTATGAATAAACCTAACCAAAGAGGTAACAGGCATATGCTGAAAAGTATAGAAAGCTTATGAAAGAAACTGAAAAAGATACAAAGAAATGGGAAAACATCCTCATAGATTGAAAGAACAAATATTGTTTAAAATGTTGATACTACCCAAAGCAATCTACACATCCAATGCAATCCCAATCGAAATAACACCAGCATTCTTCATAGAGCTAGAACAAACAATCCTAAAATTTGTATGGAACCACAAAAGACCTCAAATAGCCAAGGTAATGTTGAAAAAGAAAACCAAAGCAGGAGGCATCACAGTCTTGGACTTGAGCTTGTATTACAAAGCTGTAATCAAGACAGTACTGGCACAAGAACAGACACATAGACCAATGGAATAGAAAAAGGAACACAGAAATGGGCCTACAAATAAATGATCAACTAATCTTCAACAAAGCAGGAAAGAGTATCCGATGGAAGAAAGCATCCAGTGAAAGTATCCATTTGTCTCTTCAGCAAATGGCCCTGGGAGAACTGAACAGCAACATGCAGAAAAATGAAACTGGACCACTTTCTTACACCATGCACAAAAATAAACTCAAAAGGGATGAAGGATCTAAATGTGAGACAGGAAACCATCAAAATCCTACAGAAGAAAACAGGCAACTTTTTTACCTCAGTCACAGCAACTTCTTACTTGACATGTCTCCAAAGGCAAGGGAAATAAAAACAAAAATGAACTATTGGGGCATCATCAAGATAAAAATCTTCTGCACTTCAAAGGAAACAATCAATAAAACTAAAAGTCAACCAGTGGAATGAGAGAAGATATTTGCAAATGACATATCAGATAAAGGGTTAGTATCAAAAGTCTACAAGGAACTTACTAAACTCAACACCTGAAAAACAAATAATTCAGTGAAAGAATGGGCAGAAGACATGAACAGACACTTTCCCAAAGACATCCAGATGGCCTACAGGCACATGAAAAGATGCTCAACATCGTTCATCTCAGGGAAATACAAATCAAAGCCACACTGACATGCCACCTCACACGGGTCAAGGTGGCTAAAATTAACAACTTAGGAAACAACAGATGCTAACAAGGATGTGGAGAAAGGGGAGCCCTCTTGCACTATCAATGGGAATGAAAATCGGTATAGCCACTCTGGAAAACAGTGTGGAGGATCCTCAAAAAATTAAAAATAGGGGAACGTGGGTGGCTCAGTCAGTTGAGCACCCAACTTCAGCTCAGATCATGATCTCGCAGTTCACGAATTTGAGCCTCACATTGGGCTCACTGCTATCAGCTCAGAGCCCACTTTGCTCCTGCCTCACTTGTGCTCTTTCTTTCAAAAATAAATAAACATTTAAGAAAATTAAAAATAGAACTACCCTATGACCCAGCAATTGCACTACTAGGAATTTATCCAAAGATATCAGGAGTACTGGTTCACAGGGGCACGTGTTTATAACAGTGCTATCAACAATAACCAAATTATGGAAAGAGCCCAAATGTCCATCAACTGATGAATAAAGAAGATGTGGTGTGTGTATATATACAATGGAATACCACTCAGCATTGAAAAAGAATGAAATCTTGCCATCTGCAACAATGTGGAAAATGGAACCGGAGGTATTATGCTAAGTGAAATAAGTCAGTCAGAGAAAGACAGAAATATGATTTCACTCGTATGTGGAATTTGAGAAACTTAACAGAAGACCATAGATCTAGGAAGGGAAGGAAAAACAAGATGCAAACAGAGAGGGAGGCAAACCATAAGAGACTCTTCAATACAGAGAACAAACTGAGGGTTCATGGGAGTGGGAGTCCTGAGGGGTTGAGGAAAATGGGCATTGAGGAGGTCACTTGGGATGAGCACTGGGTGTTGTATATAAGTGATGAATCACAGGAATCTACTGAAGCCAAGAGCTAACTTCACAGTAAATTTAAAAAATAAGAAGAAGAGAAGAAAAGAAAAACACATACACACATATATGAAGTGAATCAAAGAAAACAGTGAGGAAATACACAATTCTTTCTTAAAATAAACAGATATCTCCAGCAACTACCCCAGGCTCAGGAGTAGGAGGCAGGCTCCTGGCTGCCATGGTTCCAGTAGCTTCAAGCTGCTAACTGAAGAAGGGCCCATGTAATAAGGAGAACAGCCATGTAAGACTGGAACAGAAGGTGCAATGTCTCAGTGCAAAATAAATAGGTCTGGCCCTCTATTCACAATACAGGGAAAAATGATCATTCTGATACATGTACAAACCTATGAATTAAAAAACTTGCTTCAGATTTATATAATACAATAGATAACACTTTACGATATGAATATTTAAAGTGTGATAAATAATACTCTATTGACCATAAGATTTTCCTGACTCACTTGTTTGCAAATTCACTTCTTCACTCATCAACATCCATACTTCTAGCAACTTCATTTTCAATCAGTGTAATTGAAAATGACATCTGTTCCTCTAGGCAAATAAAAGACTGCAGATAATAATATCTTAACTTTGAAAAGGAACTTTCTGCAGACTCAATTGTTGCTGGAGCTTTTAAGAGTATATTACAGACTATGACATGGGTGCCTGGGTGGCTCAGCTGATTAAGCGTCCATCTCAGGTCATGATCTCACAGTTCACGAGTTCGATCCCTTAGTCAGACTCTGTATTGGTAGTGCAGAGCTTGCTTGGGATTCTTTCTCTCCCTCTCTCTCTGCCCCTCCCCTTCTCGTGCTCTTAATTAATTAAACATTTTTACGAAGTATATCAGACTATAACAATACTAGAATACATTTTTTTTGCTTTCATTAGGAAATATTTCTGACAAATGATTCCCAAACACAACTTTTAGTGTCTCTACTGCTGATAAATCTTCTGGAACAATTTTTCTAAAAACTTTAACTCCTGATACAATCCAGATGCACGTAGGTCTTTATTTCATTTTAAGTGCAAATGTGCACAATGGCATTTTAAGGTTTTCTCTGACATTTCCTGTAACTTGTGGAGGTTGTACGAGGAACCAAATTATCCTTCATGATTCATTCATAATTCAGAATGCCTGCCGATGCATTCTGTCACTGTATGTTCCATTACAAGAAACAAATTGATTTTTAAGTTATTTTCCTCACTCGTAATTGGTTCATAGAAACTGCAACTGCAACACGTTTTTTCCATCCAGGGCAAAAATATTTCATTTTTTAAAAATGTTTATTTTATTTAGAGAGAGAGAGAGAGTGGGAGAGGGACAGAGAGAGAAAGGGAGACAGAGGATCTGAAGCATGCTCTGTGCTGATAGCAGAGAGCCCAATATGAGGTTTGAACTCATGAACCGCGAGATCATGTGAGCTGAAGTCACACACTTAACCAACTAAGTCCCCCAGGCGCCCCTCTGTCCAGGGCAACAATCTTTAAATTTAATCTCTATTTCTACCCCTGCGCCTGTTGGTTTGGGAACACAGCAGCCACTTTCAGAGCCAGGAATTCTCAGGCTTTGAGTTCTCACAACTCTTTAATTGCAGTACTTGGTTGCATTGGTCATGTGCACTTTGATTTGACTGGTAAAGTTTACCGTCGGAGAACATGGCGGGGCCAGTGAGCAAGGCTGCCGTCCGGCCCTGGTCTTGACACTTCCCCCACGTGGGACTCTCTGTCCCCCGCAGCCGCCACCAATGCCAACTCCACATCCGTTGCTGCTGCCACTAATCTGTGTGCGGCTTGAGGTCTAGCTACATCCTGAGGGTTTTGTGGTACCGCAGGGCGTGCCCACTCACCCAAAGCCAACTGCTATATGCGCTGCCCCCAGCTTACTGTCTGTACTCACATACGTGCTGCAAGGTGCTAGCAGACTCAGCCCACACAAGCCAAGTCCAAAGATAAATGGTAACAAGTTTTAAGACAGCAAAGGCAGATGATACACTGAGTACAAGGCCCTCCTGAGTGCAGGACCTTGAGCTGCCTTCCATGTGGAAGGTTCTTGAAGCGGTGCCCACCGCTAAGTGTCACACAATGGGCCAGACTTCCTATATGTGAAACCACGTGACCGCTGGTTCAAATTCAATTCCCAACTTACCAACGACCAGACCTTCACCAAGGTTGCCAGGCCCTGGTTTTCTAATCTGTCAAATGAAAGTAGTAACAGGCCACAACGTAGAGAAGCGAGGACATGGACAGAGGTAGGATGGGGTTATGGGGGTGGGAGGGGGACCTACTTTACAATAATCCATGCAAAGTTCTTGATATTTTATTGCGCATAATGAAAAGTCAGAGGGCGTTGTGGTGAAGTGCATGGTAGCCCCGGTGAGAATCCAGGCCTGGTGCCACCAACGGCCAGCCGTGACTCTGGATGAGTCAAGCTCTCTGTGCTTCGGGCTTCTCGCCTGTAATAAACTCATTGACTACTATGGGTAAAGAACTTAGAAAAGCGCCAGGCACATTGCAAGTACTAGGTGCTGGCTATTCATAGTTTTCATTATCATCGATGATTTCACATAACAACCAGAACAGGTGTGTGTTGTGACGCTTCCTTTGGAGACTCAGAAACCTAAAGCACTGGGGCGCACAGGTGCCTCAATCCGTTAAGCATCGGACTTCGAATCAGGTCATGATCTTACAGTTTGTGGGTTAGAGCCCCGCGTTGGGCTCTGTGCTGACAGCTCAGTACCTGGAGCCTGCTTCAGATTCTGTGTCTCTCTCGCTCTCTCTGCCCCTCCCTCACCCCCACTCATGCGCTCGCTCTCTCTCTCTCTCTCTCTCTCTGTGTCTCTCAAAAATAAATATTTTTTAAAAACTTTTTTAAAGAAACCAAGGCTCCAAGATGTCAAGTAGCAGCTTATGGAGCGCCACACAGACATTAAGGCACGGAACTAGCTTTCAAACACGGGCCACCCCACCACCAGACCCAGTGCCTAGACTCCTAACCACTCGCTATTCCCCCAAATAGAAGACACTCACAGAACTGATGTAGCTGACCGGGCACTGAGGGTCCCACATGGCTCAGGTTACTTCTGCAAAATCAGGGTAGAAAACTTCCGGGCCCAACTGATTTCCACAGCCCTTCCTGACCTAACATCCTATAAACCCAAATCAGAATTGGATTACAGTCATCCCTATATGACTTTTCCGCATTTGACTTTCTCTCACCTGCAGCTTCCTGCTGTACCCTTGACAGATGGAGCAGATCATCGGACAGATGCCCAGATGGTATCACTCTGACTGCCAGCCAGCCGACGGCCACCTCCCCAGCCCTGCTCAGCCAGGATCGGTGCAGTTTGGATCACACTTCCCCCTGGAGGCCCTCTCTTCAGGCGCAGCCCTATTTCCAGACTGAGCTCCGGCCTCACCCAGGAGGTGCTCCAGGCTGAGAGCCGAGAGAGGACAAAGCATAGAGTGTGGAGAGTTCAGGTGCCTGCTGATCCTCCCCGGGGCAGGGGTGGAGGCTCAGGAACGGTGCTTCCCACAAGGCCCACCTAGAGAGCTGCTTCTCCAGCTCTTAGCCCTGTCCTACATCACACGTAAAGATAAGATCGTGGCATCGTCTGTGCAAAACCCTTAATTATGAATTTGCTAACATGGAAGTGCTTTGTGAATTAATCCCCTAAAGAGCATGGACTACGGATAAACGTTGGGGAATCAGTTAAGCCTGAAAGCAGGGAGATCGCCTGTCATGGGCGGGGCTCACAGGAGCTCCGTGGGATGGGGGCAACGGGTGGGGTAGGGATGGAGGACTGGGAGGGGGCGTGTACAAACTGGGTGTGGGCCCCTGGGGTGGGTACAGGAAAAGGCACCACGTGCTGTGTCTGGGAGCCCCCTGAGCCTTCGCCTCCTGTCGCGGCCCTCTGCACCCATGGGCACCTCTGGAAGGGTCACACTATTCCCGGCATGCACAAGCCTTTGCCACTCAACAGGGACACCCCCCGGGGGACCTGGGATTTCAAGATCCCACTTTGGGGATGCCTATGTGGCTCAGTCCTTAACCTCTGGCTTCAGCTCTGGTAATGAGCTCACAGTGAGTTCGAGCCCCATGTCAGGCTCTGCAACTAGAGCTCAGAGCCTGGAGCCTGCTTCTGATTCTGTGTCTCCCTCTCTCTGCCACACCCGTGCTTGTGCTTTCTCCCTCCCTCAAAAATAAATAAACATTTGAGGGGGAAAGCCTACTTTGGCTGTGCCACAATGAAAAATGCCGCAAGAAACCCAGCTCACGTGAAAGCTGGTCACATTCGCTTGGACTCACAGTCACTGTCGTGTCCCGCCCCGGCCACTCCGGCCCGCGGGGCGGTGAATCCTTGCGGGTTCCTGAAAGAGGGAGAGAAAGGGCCGGAAGGGGGAGCACAGAGAGTAAGGCAGACAAGCGGTTTCTGATCAAGCCTCTTCTTTATTCAGAAAACACTGTATCTTATATAGGTTTTCTGACCTAGGTCGGTTGCTAGGAAACAGGGTTAAAGGATTTAGGCTAGGGTAAAGAAGGAAATAAACTAAAGTTTTTAGCACAGCACTGAAGGGCTGATACCACCCTGCCTGTAGGCAATTGATCTTTGTTCTTCTGACTTCTCCTCTGGCAGGGAGTGGCGCTCCCCTGCCTATTTTTGCAACTCCTCAGGGAGTGACATATCCGGCTAGCAAATGGCCAAGCAGCTGAATCTTTGCCGCTCCCCACAAGTCACACCCACTTTTGTAGGGAACTCTGAGTGGCGCAACCACTGCCCGGACAAACACTGAAAGAAATTCTCAGTGACAAAATCGCCCCGTGAATATCATCACCATTATGCGCAACAATAAAATATAGGCAAAACAAAGACAAAGATAGTTGCCATGATTTTAATTTGGTAAAAGAAGTACAATGTGGTTTGTTTGTTTCTTTTCGGTAAACTTCTGATTGAAAGAGAAGCACTGGGTATTATACGGAAACCAATTTGACAATAAACTATTAACTGAAAAAAAAAAAGACAGACAACATATGCTCGGGGAAGTGAACCACCGTCTCTACAGCTTGAGAGATTTCTCCTCAGGGGACACACCTGTGTAAACTCTGTCCCGTCAAGACGCAGCACACTCATTTTTCCACCTACGTAACCTCTGCTCTGATAAATACCACTGGTTTTGAACTTTGCATAAGTGATTTCATGCAGGATCTACTTAGGTGTGCCATTCTTTCATTTGACATTGTATTTGTGACATTCTTCCACGAATTACATAGAGTAATACTTTGCTCCTTTTCGTGATTATGGAATATTATGCTATATGGCCCTGCCACACGTTATCTGGATATTCGGGCCATTACAGATAAGGATGAAATGAGCACCTTGTATATATCATTAGAATGAGGTTAACCTAGTCACCCAGGGCTCTTCCAACTCAAAACTCATTTCTAACCATAGAAATTTGTATTTGATTGCTGGGTATTCTGTTGACTTTATTCCATTAATTCTGGCTAGCTTTTGAAGATTTTCCAAATTAGTGACTATTAATTACAAAATCTATTATTAGGATCACTAAGATGGTAAAATGCTAAAATGGTCATCGTTAAGGCAATAAAAAATACAAAAACATTAAAGAAAGAAAACTTGGTACATGTCGCTGGTCTTAAAACTAGTTTGAAGAGCCCCTAAAACAATTTTTTAGTTAATTTTTTAATGTTTATTTATTTCTGAAAGAGAGAGAGACAGAGTGAGCAGCTGAGGGGCAGAGAGAGAGACCCAGAATCCAAAGCAGGCTCCAGACTTTGAGCTGTCAGCACGGATCCCAACATGGGGCTTGAACCTGCAAACCATGAGATCATGACCTGAGCTGAAGTCAGATGCTCAACTGAATGAGCCACACAGGTACCTCTAAATCAACTTTTAAAATTATATATCTTCTCACACATTTTTGATTTGGCATCTATAATTTTTTGATATTTTTAAAAATTATAAATGTAATTGAAAAGATGCCATTTCTTATGAAGAGTATATTTTATGTACTTAAAGTCTATTTTCCATGATGACCTTGAAGCTGTATAGTTCTGCCTGCCGTGCAAATGACAGAGCCAGTCCTCAATGGCAAAACTAATGTAAAGCAAAATTACACTTACTTAACTATTTTAAAAAATCTAAATTTCATTTGAAAAATTCTGGGTAAAATTTTTTAACTCTTTTTTTTTTTAAAGAATGTTTTAAGTTTATTTATTTTGAGGGAGAGAGGGAGTGAGAAAAAGAGAGCAGGAGGAGGAGCAGAGAGAGAGGGAGAAAGAGAAAATTCCCAAACAGGCTCCAAGCTGGCATCAAGGAGCTCAATGCAGGCCTCAAACTCACAAACAGTGAGATGGTGACGTGAGCCACAATCAATAGTCAGACATTTAACTGACTGAGCCACCCAGGAGCCCCTTTTTTTTAACTCCTTTAAAATAATCAGCTAAGTGGAGTGCCTGGGTGGCTCAGTCGGTTGTGCGTCCGGCTTCGGCTCAGGTCATGATCTCACAGTTCATGGGTTCGAGCCCTGCATCAGGCTCTGTGCTGACAGCTCAGAGTCTGGAGCCTGCTTCCAATTTTGTGTGTCCCTCTCACTCTGCCCCTCCCCTGCTCATGATCTCTCTCTGTCTCTCAAAAATAAATAAATGTTAAAAAATTATTTTAAAAAATAATCAGCTAAGTAATAAGAAAGTAAAATCCCTGAGGGTTAAGCCTATGTTGTGCTGGTGTTTCTCAGGAGGTGAGGGAAAGGGAGATGTCTGTCTGTCCTGGGTGCTCATATAATGGGGAGAATAGACAAAAACACAAAGCCTATAAAAGGTAAGAGGCTTGGCTGGGAACCATCCATCCACATGAGCCCAGAATCCCAGAAGGTCTACACTGCCAGGGGAGTTGGCCTGGGGAGGGAGGGGCCATCCATGTCGCCTCCACTGTCCAATAAATCTAAGCTGAACAGTGGGTTTAAGATGCTGCTAACAGAGTATATTGGGGTGATGGGATGCACCCTAATAATGCAACACTATATAAAGTTACTAAAATTAAACCATACACTTAAAAAAAGTAAGCTTTCTCCCATGCAAACTGCACCTCAATAAAACTTTGTAGGGTGGTGGTGGGAGGAGGTAGCAGATTGCTTATCTTCCTACTCATCCCAATCAGGGATCCACCATCAGCAACCTTTTTTTTTTTTTTCAATTTTTTTTCTAATGTTTTATTTATTTTTGAGAGGGGGGAAGAGAGAGTGATCAGGGGAGGGCCAGAGAGAGAAGGAGACACAGAATCCAAAGCAGGCTCTAGGGTCTGAGCTGTCAGCCCAGAGCCCGAGGTGGGGCTCGAACCCACGAACCGCAAAATCATGACCTGAGCCAAAGCTGGACGCTCAACACACTGAGCCACCCAAGGCGCCACCAATCAGCGACTTTTCCTAGAGCCAATTCAGGCAATCAATGCCCTTCGCTACTAGTATTCACATTGATCAAAAGGAGAATCAAAAGGGGAGAAGAAATTCAGGAAGGGAAAAGCAAAATTAAAAGAGAAGACATACATGAGCCATGAGACGCCGGCTGTGTTCGAAGTGCCTTCCAAAATGCTGCAGCAACCGAGGCAGAACTAACCAGGTCAAGCCTGTGTAAATTCATTACCTTGAACTCATGATTGCGCAGAGATTTTTTTTAAAAGCTCTTCAGAGGTGATAATGATCATGGAATAGAGGAGTGAAAACAAACATATGACACCAATTCTTTCTTGTGTGTTTCCAGGAGGGGCAGGATGTCTGTGTGCCGGGCCCTCCGGAGAAATGGCGTACACAGCGAGCTCCAATCAAATGCTATGGCCATCGGCCATCGCTGTCTCCCCAGAGCCAGACGTCTCTGAAACTTCTCAGTATCCTCGAAATATGGTTACTTCCCTAATAAGGTGGTGGTACAAATATCCCCTGTCTTTTCCAACTCTTGGATTAATTATTCTTCTTTTTTTTTTCTTTTGGATGCCTTATTGCTGGGTGTTGTTTTTAACTCTTTCACATGAGTCACACGTACCTGTTTCCTACTTCTGATCCAGCTTGCATGGCTTCCTTCTCATCGTGGGAACAACAAATCTACCTTTAAGCTAGGTCTATGCTTTTCTGAAAATGTTATAATCTCCTTCCACCAAAATCAAGACAGCACTCCCCCAAAGGATACATTTTGGCAAAACTACTATAGTCTGAATGTGTCATCGGGTGACTAAATTTCTTCCACTATTTTGCAAAGGAATTCCTAAAGACAGTATGTTCTTAAAATGAGTCCTTTTTAAACAGAAAATATGCACTTTCGTTTTTCATTTGAAAGAGAAAGAGAGAGAAAGAGAGAACACAGAGAAAGAGGGGTAGAGGGGCAGAGAGAAAGATCTTAAACAGGCTCCATGCTCAGTGCAGACCCCACCGTGGGGCTCAAGTTCATGACCCTGGGATCATGATGAGCTGAAATCAAGAATCAGATTGTCTATGTCTATTTGTCTATGAGTTGCCTGTGCATTTGTAAGTTTTTAGTTTAATTCTGGTTGTTGACATACAGTATTATATCAGTTTCAGATATACAATATAGTGATTCAACACTTCCGTACATCACCCAGAGCTCATCACGACAAGTGCACTCCTTAATTCCAATCCGTACTTAAACCACATCCCCACCCAGCTCCCCTCTGGTAGCCATCAGTCCATTCTCTATAGTTAAGAGTCTGTTTCTTGGTTCGTCTCTCCCTCCCTTTGTATCCCCTTTGCTCTTAAATTCTACTTCTGAGTAAAATTACATGATACCTGTCTTTCTCTTATTTCACTTAACACTATCCTCTGTAGCTCCATTCGTGTGGTTGCAAATGGCAAGATTTCATTCTTCTTTGTGGCTGAATAATATTCCATTGTATAAATTGCCTCTGCATTTCTCTACCCATTTTTCCTACTGCCTTACTCAAATTGGTTTAGAGAAATGCTATTAAGTATGGCTAGTTATCAATTCCTTAGGTGAAAATATTTTCTCCTACCCTATGGTGTGTCATTTTACTTTGCTTATGATATTTCATTGCTGTACAGGAGTTTACTTTTTTTGTGGTCAAAGGCGTGAATGATGGTGTTTCCTTGTCTAGTCCCAAATTATGAAATGATTGCCCTCTATTTGATTTCAAGGCTGTCATTGTTTTGTTTTTACATCAAGACTCTTATTCCATCTGGATGCCCCAGGTCCTGTTTCCACAGTCTGTGTTTGTTTACTGAATTAGAGTTACACGGGATTTCCATTGAGAAGAATGACCCCTTTCTGAAACGCCTTCCCCGCGTGCGTTTTAGGCGAGGGGGTCTTTGCTGTGGTTTCGGGAATGGAATCCATCTGCTTACCAAGCTCTAGTCAGTCCTCACTGGTAATCCTCTTCTTTCTTTAAGCACTATTATGTTTTTATTCACATTTTTATGTCTTCCCTTTCATTTCAGTAGAATCTTGGAAGAAAATAGGATGTAAGCGCATCTATTCATTCTGCCGTCTTGAATGGAAATGTCTGTGCATGTATGCTTTAAGCAACATGTTTATTGGGAAATACAAATATGTGCAAAATGGAGAATTTGGTAAACACGGAAAGACACAAAGGAAAAAAAATCACTATTTAAAAAGTACACTATGGGGGCGCCCGAGTGGCTCAGTCGGTTAAGTGTCGGACTTCGGCTCAGGCCATGATCTTATGGTTGGTGGGTTCGAGCACCGTGTCAGGCTCTGTGCTGAATGCTTGCTCAGAGCCTGGAAGATGCTTCTGATTGTGTGTCTCCTTCTCTCTCTGACTCTCCCTGCTCCTGCTCTATCTCACTCTATTTTTCAAAAAATAAATAAATGTAAAAAAATTTTTTTAATAAAAAGTACACTATGCTTTTTAAACTAATATTGTGTACAGTATTTTCCCATATTCCTAAAAAACATGATTTTATTTAAAAAATGGTTGTGAGTACTCCATTTGTGCATATTTGTTAGAAACGAATGAGCAGATTGCTTTTTACTGGCATACTTATTTCCAAAGAGAGTAGTACATGATTCAATACAGTCAAAAGTCTTCATTCCAACCCATGACTCCCTTCCTGGAGTTAACAAATGACACCTGATTATTTTGTAAAGATAAAATCCCATTTGGGCACCTGGGTGGCTTGATCAGTAAAGCATCCGACTTGGGCTCAGGTCAGAACCTCAGGGTCTGTGACAGCTCAAAGCCTGGAGCTTGCTTCAGATTCTGTGCCTCCCTCCCTCTGCCCCTCCCCTGCTCATGCTCTGTCTCTCTCTCTCAAAAGTAAATAAACATTTATATATATATATATATATATATATATATAAGTCTCATTGGTAGAATTGGATGAGAAGTTATTTACCTTTCTAGCTTTTGAAATATACTGGATCTCCAGCAATGTAGAAATTATATCGCCCCCTTATGAAGACTTGCTCTGTTTTTCTAATATATGTTATTTGGGGGTGGGAGTGGGGTTTTTTTTTAATTTAATTATGTATTTTGAGAGAGAGAAGGGAAGGGGCAGAGAGAGGGGGAGACAGAATCACAAGCAGGCTCCTTGCCATCAGCAAAGGAGCCCGACTCAGGGCTTAAACTCATGAACTGTGAAAACATGACCTGAGCCGACATCAAGAGTCAGACACTTAATTAACGGAGCCCATCAGGTTTCCCTAAGATGTGTTATTTTGGAAGGCAAGAAACATTTTAATATTTATTTCGCTGAGGATGAAATCAGAGTATGTTTTCTTATATTCATTAGCCTAGTCCACATCTTTCATCATTAAATGAGCTTTTCCTACCCTTTGCCACAAAAAACCCTCTTATTTATTTGTTTTTATAATAATTTATTGTCAAATTGGTTTCCATATAACACCCAGTGCTTCTCCCCACAAGTGCCCCCCTCCATGACCATCACCCCCTTCCTCCCTGCCCCTCCCCCTTCAGCCCTCAGTTCGTTTTCAGTATTCAATAGTCTCTCATGATTTGTGTCCCTCTCTCTCTCCCCAACTCTCTTTCTCCCTTCCCCTCCCTATGGTCCTATGTTAGGTTTCTCCTGTGAGACCTATGAATACAAACATATGGTATCTGTCCTTCTCTGCCTGACTTATTTCACTTAGCATGACACCCTCAAGATCCATCCACTTTCCTACAAATGGCCATATGTCATTCTTTCTCATTGCCGTGTAGTACTCCATTGTATATATACCACATCTTCTTGATCCACTTATCAGGTGATGGACATTTAGGCTCTTTCCATGATTTGGCTATTGTAGAAAGTGCTGCTATGAACATTGGGGTACATGGGCTCCTATGCCTCAGCATTTCTGTATCTCTTGGGTAAATCCCTAGCAGTGCTATTGCTGGGTCATAGGGGAATTCTATGGATAGTTTTTTGAGGAGCCTCCACACTGTTTTCCAGAGTGGCTGCACC
>NC_043714.1:7849088-7874663 GCF_006229205.1 Suricata suricatta | reverse complement strand
TTTGTATTTCCCTGATACAGTGACGCTGAGAATCGTTTCATGTGCCTGTAGGCCATCTGGATGTCCTCTTTGGAGAAGTGTCTGTTCAAGTCTTCTGCCCATTTCTTCACTGAGTTATTTGTTTTGTGGGTGTGAAGTTTGGTGAGTTCCTTGTAGATTTTGGATACTAGCCCTTTATCTGATATGTCATTTGCAACTATCTTTTCCCATTCTGTCAGTTGCCTATTAGTTTTCTTGATTGTTTCCTTTGCAGTGCAGAAGCTTTTATATTGATGTAGTCCCAATAGTTCATTTTTGCTCTTGATTCCCTTGCCTTTGGGGATGTGTCAAGTAGGAAACTGCTGCGGTTGAGGTCAAGGAGTTTGTTTCCTGCTTTCTCCTCTAGGGTTTTTATGGTTTCCTGTCTCACATTCAGGTCTTTCAGCCATTTTGAGTTTATTTTTGTGGATGGTGTAAGAGAGTGGTCTAGTTTCATTCTTCTGCATGTTGCTGTCCAGCTCTCCCAGCACCACCTGCTAAAGAGGCAGTCTTTTTTCCATTGGATACTCTTTTCTGCTTTGTCAAAGATTAATTGGCCATACTTTTGTGGGCCCAGTTCTGGGCTCCCTACTCTATTCCATTGGTCCATGTGCCTGTTTTTGTGACAAAGAACCTTTTAAAAATACTTTCTCGCCTCTCAGGATTACAGTGAATGCACTGAGTTTCCCCCACATCAAGTAAAATTGAGGTCATCTCCAAACGCAAAGGCGTCCACTTACTTTAATTAAGACACCATCAGTGAAGCTGCCCACTGCTTTAGCTTCATATTTTGTTTTCATAAGATTTCTAATAATGTTCGAGATTTCTTTCCTGAGGTCTACTTAGAACTTTTCACCAGAAAGGAGAGCAACTGCCCAAAATTTTGTCCAGAGAAAACACGAACAGTATGTAGGCTGGTGTTTCCCACTGACCGCCCATCTGATTTGTTACAGGCAGGAGCTGTGAGCTGAAGCCCGTGACCAATCTGTCTGGGCCAGAGTCCACTGCCACTCCCTAGTGTCGCTCACCTCCACGTTAGTCCTTTCTGTCCCCGAAGCCTGGAGGGCCCTCCCAGCTACCTCTCCTCTTCCAGGCTGGTCCCTATTATACACATGCCAGGCACAAGGTGTGTATGTCTATTGTTAGGAAAAAAAAAAGCCAGCAACCAGCCTTGAAAATTCCCTGAGCCGGCAAAGCCAGTGTCACTGTACAAGCAAAATCTAATTTCAGTTTATTTCGCAAACCTAACCTGACCTGGGTTATTTCTTGCACACACTCTGACAAAACTCAGCTGTTTCCCAAGGCTGGTATGTGGTAACCACTGAGGCCGTTTCCTATCATTTAAGATTCTGGTATTCTAATCAATCACAGTGAAGAATGAAGTCACTGAACTCTCACTATAGAAGCTGCTCTAACATGAGGCTCATTCCACTTTTCGACCCGAGTGTTCCCAGTGCGCAAACCTTCTGGTGGGTGCGCAATACGCTTTGACTAATTACTAGTTTGTGGGAAGCTGCAAAGATTCTGCCAAGTTCGGCAGCCTCAGGCATGGAAGTATCGCTCCCTGAGGGGTGCGACCAGAAAAACAAGATTAACCGTCTAGAGGCCAGGGGAGTGCATTTCCTGATCTAGGGATTGAAGACAGGCAGACGGGAGAAGCCAAATTGAACAAAAGATCAACCGCATTCGGGCTTATGCAGCGTTAATTGTACCCCTGCCCAGCGTCAAAGACACAAGTCTGCCACTCTCCTTTTGATGCTGTGTTTGAAATTTCAGTTTCGGTTTCCCCTTTTTCTAATAATCATTTGACCCTGTTTCCTAGCAACCAAACTAGGTCAGTTTCCCGCCCCAAACCTTATTTAAGGTGTGGATATTTTCTCAATAAACTGGGCTTGATCAAAAACGCTTGTCTTGCCTCACTCTCTGTGCTCCCTCCTGCCCTATTCTCTCTCCCTCCCTCAGGAACGACCCGATTTACCGCCCCTCCGGCCGGGGTGGGACACTACACTAGTTCAGTGATTCACTGGTTTTATGCCTGTTATTCCCAAACTTTTGACACCATCATCCGTACATGTGCAGTTCATGAGTGAGTCTTGCCATCGCTCCCGAAGCTCTGTCGTCCTCCAGAGCTGGACCCGGAGCCTTGCACGGCACATACCCTCCTCCGCAGTGGTTGCTGTGCTGAAACCAGTGCCCACTTGTCTTCCCCACTCACCTCCTGACAGCACAGCTATGCAAACACTTCCCCACAGCTCACCACAGCCTATAGAACACGAGTAGCCTCCAGAGCGCTGAAATGACATTCAAGGCTCTTCCCTGCACCTGGTTTTCCAGGCTTCTACAACCTAGGGTTTCTTCTCACAGCTGCGCAAGGAAAACTGTGCAGTTCTTACCATACCCAGTTGGCTAAACCTTGGGGCACCTGGGTGGCTCAGTTGGTTAAGCGTCCGGCTTTGGCTCATGTCATGATCTCATGCTTCATGGGTTCGAGCCCCACATCGGGCTCTGTGCTGACAGCTCAGAGCCTGAAGCCTGCTTTGGATTCTATATCTCCCTCTCTCTCTGCCCCTCCTGTGCTCATGCTGTCTCTCTCTGTCTCTCAAAAATAAATAAAACACATGAAACAAAACTAAACAAAAACCAACTGGCTAGACCTGCTCTCCTGTGAGCCTTCACCCTGCGTGTGTGTGTCCTGCCCAACCCTGGATGAATTCCAGATGCAGTCTTATCCTGACTCCCCGGCTTTCCTTCGACATCCCATAATTTATTATTGCAGCTTTCTAATGCCACCCAAAAAACTCCACCCTCTATAAGAAAGCATCTCAGCCATGATTTGCGCTATATTAGATATAGTATCTAATGTTAACTGAACATCTTTTTTTTCCTCCATGATGGTAACATTGCTATATCTTCTAGATCTTTGTACACAGACAAGTTCAACAAAGAATGGTTGGGCCAGAGTTGACTTCTTCTCAACCTCATCTCCTCAGGACAAACTTCGCTCTCTCCTAGTACTTGGCCTCTAGCCAGGGCCGCACCCTCTCCTGCCCAGCACCCCACTCCTTCCAAGCTCTGTCCCACACCCATACTCCCTTCAGCCAGATGCCCAGAGAAGCTGTTGACCTTGACTGCAGGAGTCAGATTCTGCTGGAGAACTCCACCTCCGTGCTCCGTTCTGGGAGGTGCAGAGACCTTAAGGTGGCTCCCTGCAGGCCAACGGTCCCCCATCCAAGGACTGACTTCTGCACCTTCTTTTGGTTCTCTACAGCAAGGGTTCCCACCCTCGGGCTGTTCTTTGGAAACACTTGGGGAATTTTTTTCTGTGCTGATACCTGGGCCCCTCCGAACTCAGGAATTCTGACTGAATAACCCAGGCTGCAGGCTGGATATCAGAACTTTTCAACATCCAGGTGTGATTCTGATCTTTGGAATCCTGGCACAGGCTTCCAGCCACAGTGACTAATGGCCAGCCTCTAAATTTAACTGCGAAGTAAGGGAGGAAGGGAGGGAAGTTGGGAGGAAGGGAGAGAGGGAGGAAGGGAGGGAGGAGGGAAGGAGGGAAGGGAGAGAGGGAAGGAAAGAAAGGAGGGAGGGAGGGAGGAGGGAGGAAGGGAAGGAGGAGGGAAGGAGGGAAGGAGGGAAGGGAGGGAGGGAAGGGAAGAAAGGAGGGAGGGAGGAGGGAGAGAAGAAGGGAAGGGAGGGAAAAAGGAAGGCGCGCGGGCACACTTGGCCTGCGGGCCCCCGGGGCGGCTCCACCCAGTGGGCGGGCGCGGCTGACTTGGCCTAGGCCTCGGGCTGCTGCGGGAATAAACCCCGGCGCCTCGCGCCCCCGCCAGCCAGTGCGGCGGCGAGCTTAGCGGAGGACAGCTTCCCGGCGCCCGGCGAGGGCTGCGTGTCCCGGATGAGTAGCCCAAGTCCCGCCCTGGGGCCGCGCAAGACCCCCACGGGTACGTGGCTCCGCGCGGGCAATGGTGCCTTGGCGGGGGAGCGGAGGGTGGTCTGCTAGGGGTGGGGGAGGGGCGGGGGCAGGTGAGCCAGAGAGGGCGCTGCTTTGTCCCCAACCCCAGACCCTCGTTAAGCCGCGGGACCCAGAGGGATGGGCCGCTAGCATTCCCTCCCCGTCGTGGGGCAGGGGACGCGATCCCTCCCTGGTACCCTCTTCTGTCTGCCTCTCCCTCCCCACCGCCCCCGATTCATCCCGTACCTCCTACCCCCTACCCGGACAGTTTGATCTGCCCTGGCTGGGAAGAGGAAGGCACCTGTTTACAGGCACCAAAGTAGTTAAGCTTGCTTTTTTTTTTTTTTTATAATTTAAATACGCTCTATATACCCAACCCAGGACTTGAACTTATGACTTTGAGCTCAAGAGTCCCCGACTCTAAACGACTGAACCCGCCGGGCTCCCAGAGTTAGTTCAGCTTTTGAACTAAGTAGTCAGGCCATGGGATGTATGTATGGGAGTGTATATAACCTGATTACACAGAATATGCCCTGTAACTACATAAGGCAGAGTCTTTGCACTAAAATGCAACCTTACATTTACTTCCATTTGTCAGGATACTTACCCTAACCGTCTGTTGTGGTCGCGACCAGGGATTATCATTCACAGGTTAGCTCTGGCTAACTCGCACATTTTGCTGCTATTAGCTGCCTGGCGGTGTTCCTACAAGGCCTCCATGTTGGAGCATTAGGAGTGGAGATGGAGATGATGAGTGACCTGGCAGGTGCTGAAATCCAGCCCAACCCCTCTTGCCCCATCCCCGCCCCCGCCCCTACCCTACACACCCTGGCGGGAGCTGTATGCAGGGCAGTGAGGACCCTTTTTTCTCTCCAGTTGGCTCAGAAATTTCATAAGGGATCATAGTGGGCACGTTACACACCTTGTCCCTTTACCTGTAGTAAGTCTTTTAACTTCCACCGCTCCCCCATTTGGTGCCTACCTTGGAATCCCCCTAATCAGAAGAGGAAACTGAGGCACAAGAGATAAAGTTGCAGAGAAGTCAGTGGCAGATTGAGAATTTCAACACAAACCGTAATCTCTGTACCTCCCTACCTGCGCCGTGCTCTTAAGGACCTAGTAGACATCTGCTGAGACCACAGTAAATGGGCACTTTGCCCTAGGTCTTACGTCATGCCCATGTTGAGACAGGAGAGTGCTGAAATCTAAAGCTGTGGCTCTAAGAACCTTCCCCAGGTGGGTGGTGGGACTTCCTCTGCCCTTCCGGCACGGATTTGCACAGCAGTGGGCCTCAAGCGGGCACGGGTAAGATGGCGTGGGTTTTCTCATGGAAGAAGTGTTGGCACTGCCCAGGCTGCAGCCGGGGGAGGGTGCCCAGGGGGCCCCATGACTGCGGGGAAGTCTGACCCTCATCAATGCAGGTCTCAAGGTACACGTCCTGCGAGTGAGCTTAAAAGGAGTGTGCAGACCACTGTTTGCCTTTCTGGGCGCCTTCCTTCCAAATTCCCCAGGGCCTGAGATGCCCAGTCAATCATGCAAAAGCAACTGTGTGAAAAGAAATCTGAACCAGGGTGGCAGAGAGCCCGAGGGCCATTTCATCCAAAGCAGGGGGACACCAGTGCTCCGCCACAGAGAACTCTCTTTGACCCGGACATCCATGCCCCCTCCCGCTGGCACTCCAGATCTCCGGTCAGTGTTGGACACACAGGCCAAACCTACCTCTAGCCTCAAACTCTTCCCTCCCTGTATTGGCCAAGCTACACCCAGATCTCTACCCTAACCATTCATCACTGGACCACTTGCTCAAATGTCACCTTCCAGCAAATCTCTCCTGTTGCCGCTTCCCCAGCACCCAGGCTAAATCAGATCTCCAACTTACTCTCTGTAATAATACCCTGTAGTTCAGTATGTAGTTGCCTAATGTCTGTTTCTTCAACTAGACCCTTGGCTCGTGATGGCACAGATCACGGGAGGCTGCCCACCCCCTCGGCCCCAGTGTCCGGCAATAGACCTGCACCACGTCAGTGCTCAGTAAACGTAACAAGTGCACTCAGCTGGCCCCGCACTAACCAACACCGGGGTCTTGGGGAAACCACATGCCCATTCTGACCTTCAGCCCCATCTGTAGAACGAGACAAGAAACAGCAGTTTAGGTCATAACAGTTTCCTGAGGGTCTCCCCAGGCTCCAAGCCCTGCTGTTGATGAATGTATCCATCTGTCGTCATGAGTAGTGACTAGTCTATCCTCCGCCAAACTGCCAAGTAAGTGAAGACCTGCTGTTCTTTAATGAAGGACACCTCCAGCCTTCCCTTCTTTGTGCCTCTCAGATAGACACCCCATTCAGGGAAGCTCCCCACCCTCCTGGCACAGTAGGCCCCTGCTAAACATGTCTTCTGATACTACAGGAAATAACATTTACCCTTCTTTCCTAGCTGGTTTTTCATAAAGCGTCTTAGAAACTCATTCTCACTCAAGTGTAAGTGACTGATAACAGGAGGTAAGATATAGCCCTGTACGAGTAAAAAGGCAGGCCTTTTATTCATTCAGCAAACCTATTGGGTGACTGCTTGGTGAAGTCTGAGCCTGGCAACATCCATAAAGCACGTGCTAGCATTGCAGTCAAGCACGTAACAGTCATCCTTATTTCATCTGCAAAACCGCGGGACCAGTAGATGTGTAGAGACTGAGGCCAAGAGAGGTTCAACAGTCTGCTGCCCGTTTCACAGGGAGGCAGGGGCCGGGCAGGGCAGGGCGGCGAGCAGGTCCGTCTCTCCCCTACATCCTAGAGTCCTGGCACTGAGTGGTGAGGGATGCAGAGGTCTCAGAGTCCAGGAAGGGGTGTCCCATGCCCCCAGTGAATCTGTTAGAAAAGGTTTAGAAGAACATCAATTACTCCTTCTCAAATATGTTCTGAAATAAGGTTTTACATTTGTTTTCCTGAATCTCAGATTCTTTTTAATGTTTGTACTTATGGAGTGAAATCGTATGGTATTTGTATTTCTCAGTTTGACTCATTTCATATAGCGTCATACCCTGCAGGTGCATCCATGTGGTCACAAATGGCACGCTCTCATCTTTTCTTAAAGTTGTATCATTTTCCGCTGTGCACACATGCCTGTGTGTGCATGCATGTGTGTGTGTGCCCATCATCTTCTTATCCATAGAATGTCAGATTTTATTTATTTTTTATTATAATTGTCAAGTTGGTCTCCATATAACACCCAGTGCTCGTCCCAGCAAGTGCCCTCCCCCATGCCCATCACCTCCCTTCCTCTCTCCCCTCCCCCACTCCCCTCAGTTTGTTCTCAGTATTCAAGAGTCTTTCATGATTTGCCTCCCTCCCTCTCTTTAACTATTTTTTCCCCTTCCCCTCGCCCATGGTCCTCTGTTAAGTTTCTCAAGCTCCACATATGAGTGAAAACATACGGTATCTGTCCTTCTCCGCCTGAGAATGTCAGATTTTGTATGGGAACACAACGCTAAAGAACAACTGAGCCAATTAAAAAACACAAACCCGAAAGGAGACACCAGGGAACCCAGAGCGGTTGTCGTGACCACAGGAATGTTATAATGCAGTCAGTACTTTGAATGTGAAAACAACCAACAGGGCTTTTCGGTTTAAATGTAGATGCAGTTACACTGCCTGGGTAGCGGCAACACTCCGACATGTGCCCAGCTTGTTGCTGTGAATGAAAGCTGGCCAACACAGGGGCGCCTGGGTGGCTCAGTTGGTTAAGCATCCGACCTAAGCGCGGGTCACGATCTCATGGTTTGTGGGTTTGAGCCCCGCGTCGGGCTCTGTGCTGACAGCTCGGAACCTGGAGCCTATCTTTGAATTCTGTGTCTCCCTCTCTCTCTGACCCTCCCCCACTTGTGCTCTCTCTCTCTCTCTCTCTCTCTCTCTCTCTCTGCCTCTCAAAAATAAACATTTAGAAAGAAAAAGAAAGTTGGCCAAGACACAGTCCCCATGGGCCCCTGCCCTTTCTAAGCTGAGTCAGGCTACCAAGAGCGAAGCTTCCCTGACACCTCCCTGTCCCTCGTGTCTCAGAAAGCTCGCGCCCCTGTAGATTGCAGGCGGGTGGTCACCGAGGTCATGTGGGTCTCTCTCTCTCTGTCTCTCTGTAGGTCTCAGCCACAACATGGCTTCCACCCTGATGTTCACCAAGGACTTGGCCACTTTCTTAGGCAAATCACTGATTGTGCTTCTGGAGACCATGATTTTCACCGTCATCCCCAGACCACGGAAGAGCGTGGCCGGGGAGATCGTCCTCATCACTGGGGCCGCGAGCGGGATGGGCAGGCTCTTGGCCCTCAGCTTTGCCCGCCTTGGGGCGGTGGTGGTTCTCTGGGATATCAACAAAGAAGGGAACGAGGAAACATGCAGGATGGCTCGGGAAGCCGGAGCCGTGAGAGTGTATGCTTACACTTGCGACTGCAGCCGGAGGGAAGAAGTCTACAGAGTGGCCGAGCAGGTAGGTCTTTGCGTGTCGCTGCCTCCGGTGGGTAGGAAGCCCTCTCCACAAATACGCTCACGTGCATCCATTTCTTCGTCTCTACCCCTTGCTCAGTGCAGCTTTGCCTTTAATTTAAAAAGTACTGGGGAGTGGGAATTAGGATTTGTGAGTTGTCACTGCATGCATAGACCATACTAAGCCCCCCATTTATATTATATCATAATCTTATAAAGTGAGGTCCAGTCTTATCTTCATTTCACAAATAAAGAAACCAAGGCTAAGGGAGGTACGTCGCTCATGGAAGAAACCGCTAAGAAGTAGCAAAGATCGAGCTTGGCCTTGAGTGTGCCCACTGGATAGTACCGGCTCTGCTGGCCCCAGTCACAGGGTGAGGCAGAGAGCGGCCCCTTTCTTGGAGGGAAAAGGGGACTCGGGCATATTGAAAATTGTGCTCAGGGTCCCAGAGCTGGCCCTTGACTGAGCCAGGCCTGGAGCCCACGTCCGGTCTCAGTTTAAATCCAGCTGTTTCCACCACACCTAAGTGCCTCTCATTTGAATGTATATTTCTCTCAAATAGTCCTGAGAAAAACAGAGTATCATAGTCATCCCAAAGACTCTTGACCACCTCTGCTCCTTTGGTGATGACACCACTGCCCGTTGAAAGAAGGCCAGCAGGCAATCCCAACCCCAACAGGCCAGGCTAAGGGTTTCCTGAGTTCCTTGAGGCACTCAGGACGTGGATGGCTGCCGCATCCCACATTGGCATGCATACTACATACCCCGCTCTCCTGGCCCTGCTCATGGCAGCCTCCAGAATCCCCCCAGTTTAGAGAGAAGGAAGGAGCCTGCCCCATTAGAATGTTCTGGCACAATGCCTAGGCCCTAAGTCAAATCCTCTTGCTGCTACCCACCTCACTTCCTACTGGTGAGGCAGGCAGGTCACTGGCAGGGGAGTGTGTAGTTGCTACTGTTGGAGTTTATTTAAATTGTCCGCATCCCTATCTACTGTGTCTCCATCAAAGGCGGCCAGGACAGTCCGGAGACCCAAGCCTGACCAGCTGGTGCCTCCCTCAGAGCAGGAGCAAGTCTCTGCTGCTGCTGGGCTCACAGATTCATCCCTGTGCACTTACAGCACTGACCCCATGCATGTCCACTCATGCAGACACCTTCTCTCAGCACTCTTAATGTTTATTTATTTCTGAGAGAGAGAGAGAGAGCAAAGGAGGAGCAGAGAGAGAGGCAGACACAGAATCTGAAGCAGGATCCAGGCTCCAAGCTGTTGGCAGAGAGCCTGACGTGGGGCTCAAACCCATGAACCATGAGATCATGACCTGAGCCGATGTCGGACGCTTAACCAACTGAGCCCCGCAGGCGCCTTCTCTAAGAGCTCATAAGCAATAATTGGTTCATATTCAACTGCTGAAGACCTTCCAATATTGGGCAAGCTAACATAGGGCGCTCTAGAAATAAATAATTCCGTCTTCCCCATATCTGTGATTTACTTCTGGCCAAGATGCTTAGCTTGGAAATGATCAGACATCGCCTATGACTCGTGTATTATTCAGCTTTTCTTACTTATGGGGCTTGAAAAGAATGAATTACGTGCTTTCCTGAATTCAGGGGAAGCAAATTGCTCTCAACTCATAAACCAACCATGTGCACTCATTCTGGATGGAGGAAAGGTACCAGAGGATTTTTTTTCTAAGTATTCCAGGCAACAGTGGTCAAAGTGAAGGTTTTCAGAGGGGTATGACACTGTGTCATCTCCACAGACCCCCCAGTAACTTTGAAAGCATGTGTTCCCAGATCATAGTTTAGCCCTACATTCAGAAAGCCTAGCCTTGCCACTTGGCATGCTAGGTAAGTGGCTATTTTGAACACTAAACACAAGACCGGACTAAAGCTGAGTTGGTGTCCCTACCGTGTGACGTTAACTGTGATGTGTCATGTGGCAGTGTCCTGACTACATTTAATGACTGATCCCTTAGACAAGCCAAATCCAGAATCAGTTTGACTTGGCACACCTCCAAGGGGCCATGTTGGTTCAACCGCAAAAAAAAAAAAAAAAAAAAACTAGAAAGAAAGAAAAGAAAAACGTAAAAACAACTTTATTTGTGGTATATATGAGAATTCCTTAAGGTTTATTACTGACTTCTGATGTTCAAGGGCAAATGTAAGAATTATTTCATTGACTTCATCTTTAAATCACATGGTCACTGGGAGAACCAGACCTTTCTTTGTTGCCCCCCAGCACTAATAAGCAGTGGTTGGGAAATTCAAATCAGACATCCTGCACAGTTTAAAGTTAGCCACTGATGTGCATGGCCTTCCTGCTTTTCTTATAGCGTGGCTGTTTGTGGAGAAATCCAAGCAAGCTGGTGCAACCTATGTGGGGTGTCACGAGATCTGTCCCCTAGGGTCTGTTGCCACGTTCTTACAATGAGGAGCACAGTGAATGCAGAAGAAGAAAACTGGTGGAAAACTAGAGTCTGTGGCATTTCCCTTAGATGCTACCCTGTGTCGATTGTAAAACAACACAGTACTAACAAGCTTATTCTCACCACATGGGTGAGCCTTTTATTATGCTGTCATTGGTCAGTAACAGTTACATATGTAAGTCACATGCAGGTAAACCTGATACCTTTTGCTCTAATGTGATGTGTACTAAATACTCATGATGTCTTTCCAAGCTTAATTTAAAGGGGAAAAGCAGACTTTGGAAGAAGAGAATCCTTAAAAAAAAAAAAATAAGGATCAACCTATATACTAAATAGATATATCAATAGGAAGAAAGATTATTCACATGAAAAATCTTATCACAAATGCTTAGCCCCATACATTTAAAGTATGATTCATAGAGCTATAATTTTCATATACTGTAAAGATACACACCTAAATGCCATTTTTTTTACATTTATTTATTTTTGAGAGACAGAGAGACAGAGCGGAAGTGGGGGAGGGGCAGAGAGAGAGGGAGACACAGAATCCGAACCAGGCTCCAGACTCTGAGCTGTCAGCACAGAGCCCGATGTGGGGCTCGAACTCACGAACTGTGAAATCATGACCTGAGCCAAAGTCAGTGGCTCAACTGACTGAGCCACCCCAGTGTCCCGGACACCGTTTTGAAATGAAAGTCTGATGTTCATTTTCTCAAGTATTTGATAACATGCCTTATTCACGTAAGAGGCAGCCGTGGATTTACATGCACCTGTTTCCCTTAGATGTCACTTCTAGCTCAGCCCACCCTGACTTGGAGCCTCTAATGCTAGCACCGTCTTCCAGTCCACAGCCCGGACCAGCTTTTCAGTTTTTCTTTTTTTTTTTTATTTGAATATAGCTGACACAATGCCACATTAGCTCAAGCGTGCAACGTGAGGATTGAGTGCCGCACGTGTGATGCTGTGCGCACCACGGGCATGGTGTGACCGTACAACAGCACCACGGTGGACTGGTGAACTTCCTCGTGCTGTATCTTTTATTCCCGTGACGTGTTCGCCCCAAAACTAGAAGCCTGTACCTACCTGACCTGGCCTCCTGTGGGGCTGGTTGTTGCCGCCCCTGCCTGCTAATCAGCTTGGATGTGACGACATATATCAGCTGCTCTCCAAAGGAAACTTTGAGTCCAACTGTTTTGAGTGCTTTTATCTGAAAAGTCTACCATAAACAGTGAGGTTTTCTTAGTCTGTATTTCACCTGAGGTGCTTCCCAAGGCTGCCCATCTAGTTGGCTGGCAAAGAAATACCCAGCACGTCAGCCTCGTTCCGAGGACCCAGGCCTTTGGCAACCTCAGATGAGACAGGTGACAGCTTCTGCTTGGTGTCAGTAATGTGCCCTGGCTGTGCCAGACTGCACCAGCCATGCAGGCAGGTGCACACACACTCATGCACACATACATGCACACACACATGGAGCTAGAGATGTAAGGATACCCGCATCAGCTTCCTGTTAAGCCGGGGCACCAGCAACCGCTGGTTCTCTGTGATCTGGGGACAGAGGCCCTGCTGTGTGCTATACATTACAGCAATAAGATTCAGAACCGGCAGGGAGCAAAGGGGCACCTCCATCTCCCGTTGCCAGTCCTGGAAAAACCCGTGCTCACCTCTGCCACCAGGGCTAAGATGGCATGCTGAAGATTTTCTGTAAGTGGAAGGTACCAAGGTGACACCCAGAAATCTTGTTTCTGAAATGAAAGATACCGAGTACCTATTCTGGCCAGTGTTAGAGCAGCCAAGGGGGCCCACTCAGATACTTTCTTCATATATCTTAATGCCTAGAAGCCTGTGTCAGGGAGAGAAAACCCAGCCCACGAGGCCAAGCAGGACAGACAGGTTCTGCTCTGTGCCATGTGTGTGAAACACATTTGGGGACTTTGTGCTTTTCCTCTCCCTCCTGCTCCACCCAGAGTCAGTGTGCTTTGGGTCTTAATTTATATGTCATGGCCGTCGTGCCTTGGAAATAACCTACTGTGTACACAGAGCCTGTGACAGAGCGACTGATTGCTAAGTATAAGAATAGCTCCAACTGCTAGCCCTGTGGTGTTAGAACTGACCTAGGAAGTGGGGAGGAGAAATGAGAAAAAAAAAAAAAAACATCAAACTTGGATTGCTGACACTCTGCAAATTCAGCAAAGGAAATACACATGTTTTGTTTGCAGAGGACATAAACCCCGTCTGTGTTAACAAGGACAAGAAGCATGTAAAAACTGTGGGAAATTAAACTTAGATCATGGATCAGGAAGGAATTTCTCTGTTGGTGGTGTTGCCCTTGTAACCCAATTCAGGTTAAAAAAGAAGTTGGCGATGTCTCCATCTTAATCAACAATGCTGGAATCGTGACAGGCCACGGGTTCCTCGACTGCCCAGAAGAGCTGATCGAGAAGTCTTTAGACGTGAATTTCAAAGCACATTTATGGGTAATTATTTTTTCCTCTCATAACAGATATACAGGTACTTGGAATTTAGAAGTACTTCCTCTTGGTCTCTTACTGTTGTATTCATCTGTCCATAAAGCACAGACATCTCAGTTTCAGACTTGTCCGGAGTCATGCTCTCCTGATCCTACGTAACCTGTACCTGCCTAAGCTCCAGAATCTGGCCAAGACACAACTTTGCCCATGGTTTTAGTAGCCTTTATTGGTAGCCAACCTATGATACCTGCTATCCTAGGCACCTCCTATGCACCCTTTGATACAGCTCAATGAAATAAGGGGTCAGAGGAGTTAAAAAATGTGCTCAAGGAGACACTGAAATGACAGCAGGAGATAACATGGCAACCTTATCATTTGCCTAAGTTGGAACTCTTTTGAAAGTGGAAGAGTAAAAAAAAAGAAAAGTGGAAGAGGGCATTATTAATAAACAGGCATTAATCTGGTCTATTCTGGGCAAACCAAGATGCATCATCACCTGACTCAGTATCTAATGAAGGAAAGGAATGTTTCTTCCTGTAGCCTCGGTGACATTAAAGGGCACAGGACAGGGGTGCCTGGGTGGCTCAGTCAGTTAAGCATCTGACTTTAGCTCAGGTCACCATCTCGCTGTTTCCAAGTTCGGGCGCCGCGTGTCGAGCTGAGCAGACAGCTCAGAGCCTGGAGCCTGTTTTAGATTTTGTGTGTGTCTCTCTCTATCAAAAATTAAAAAAACATTTAAAAAAATTAAAACAGGACACAGGACAGGTACCATGGACATTAAGGGGCACAACTTCTAACCTCCAAAAGTCATGTGCCTCCTTGCAGAAGGTGCTTTATCCTGGCCTTTGCTGAAGCCTGTCTTGCCTCCCCAGCCCCACACATGCCCTGGCTTGCCTCCCCCTCCCTGCTCCTGTTGCCCTGGGCGGCCTCTCTGCTGGGGCAGAGTGTTTGCTGGAGATTCCTGAGCTCTCCTCCCTTCTCCTCACTCTTTCCCACTCGGTGGACTCCCCACCCAACTACCCCCATTTGGTGGCCTTCAGATGTTATTTGGACTTCATAGGTTTTGTCCCCTAGTTTCACCAAAAGCATCCTGGCATGGTGGTATTTTTGGCATTCTGTATCATTTCCCGAAGAAAGATGGAAAGATTCAGGACTAAGCAGCCGCCATGTTTCTTCAGGAGCTACTGCAAGTGATTTAAAAGATTAAACAAGTTAAGAAGCTTACTTTGCGGATGTTTAAAGTTTCAGATCCCAGTGCCTTCCGGTGTTTTTATGAACTTAAAAGACTTGTCATATAGAAACATCTGAAAAAAATACAAAAGATTAACAGTTCTTCTCTGCCTTTCTTAGACTTATAAATGTTTCCTGCCGGCCATGATAGCCAAGGAGCATGGCCATTTGGTTTGCATTTCAAGTTCAGCTGGATTAGTTGGGGTAAATAAACTGGCAGGTAAGAGAAATGTAATATTTAGCACTTGCAAACTCATTCATAACTTACCTCTGAATAATCAACATTGACCTCATGCATAAATCAAGAGATAGATTCCACAAGGTAAGTGGTTGGGAACATTGTGCCACAGAACTGCCCATCAGATATGTTTGCACAAAGTTGAACTATGCACTTTGGAATCATTGGGTCTATGCAATATCCTGGAATGAAAAAAAAAAAGAGAGAGAGAGAAAGAGAGACACCTGGCTGGTAAATTCTTTATACAAATTGTTAGCATAGTCACTGCCCCCCCAAGTTCCCCCAGTACCGCTGTCAGGATGGTGAGGAGGAGCTCTCTGCCTTCTGAAATTTCCATCACGTGGTCCCCAGTTCTCGATTTCATGAACGGGTGTTTTCAGGACCACTGGTCACCCCAACGGCTCCCTGTCTACACACATCTCCCCATACGCAGGACTTCCCTTGCTCCAGCCTTCTTAGAATCCACCACGTTTTATGATGACCTTATGGGTCTTCGAGCTCCTTCGGGGCTATTTGCAGCTCTGTGAAACCTTTTCCCAGCACAACAGCTCTGTCTTAACACACAAGACCCTCCCGCGCCCTGTTCACCTTAGAAGCGGGTGTGAGACTTTTGTAATCACCACCATGTGCTGCTGGTTACCATGCCGCAGAATCACCGGCTGTGCTCTGTAGAATGCAGAATGCAGAGTCCAGGGCCATTTCTGCTCATCTGAACCTCAGAGATCTGGGGGCCCAGTGAACCACATTTACACCAAATGCCTCAGGATTTTGGAAGCTGCTCAGGAACCCCCTTGCCCCCCTCTGCCATCTAACCAGCTACAATCTAGGGACCAGACTCCTGCTTGTTGTGATAGGTGCTGTCCCGCCAGAACAAGGGTGAACACGTTTGCCTCTTCTGATTGTGTGAGCAAGACGAAAGTCAGAGTCTACCTAGATGCCTTTTCTTCTCCAAACGTTCCCATTCCTCGAGTTCAACATCTGGGTGTCTACTGGAAGTGAGTGTGATTGTAGACAGAGAGCTCAAAAGGGACATAAATGCCTCTTCCCATCTGCCCTGCATTTCCAAGATGTCTAAGAGGTTGAGGTTGACAGTCCTGAGTCCGCTTTCCTCCAGGAATGGAAGAAAGAGTCATAGTTAGGAAAAAACTTGATCTGAGCATCAGGACCCAAGTTGATCTCTTCAGCTTGGACTCTACATCCCTTATTATTTTATGTATTCTTTTGTGTGTCTTCCTGATGATGTGGAAATTCTTTGGGACAAGTACTAGAAGCACACAGTGTGCCCTGTGTGACGGCCAGCAAAGGATGTGACCACCAGGCGAAGTGGACATGAAGTCTAGCAGTGTGACCGGCAGGAGGCACCCCCAAGCCCTGTTCTCCCAGAGGGCGCTTGGTCCTTGTCAACCAACCTGAAAGTGACAGTGTTCCTTCCCACTCACTCCTCCCTTCCCCCAGTGGGCACAGACCAAGAGCATGCAAAGTCACGCTGAAATTGTTGTCCCGTTGGTATTCTGTTGGTATTCATGTTATGAGGACACCTTGATGGAATGCCACTTAAAAACTCTCGTACGTACATTAGTGTCGTTTGCATTTTTCAGATTACTGTGCAAGTAAATTTGCAGCCTATGGATTTGCTGAATCTATATTTATGGAAACAGCAGCCCAGAAACTAAAGGGGATCAAAACCACAATTGTGTGCCCATTTTTTGTAAACACTGGGATGTTTGAAGGTTGTTCCTCTAAGTAAGTATGTCCTTTGATTTAAAAAAACTACATTTTAGGGGCACGTGGGTAGCTCAGTTAAGCATCTGACTTTGGCTCGGGTCATGATCTCAGTCTGTGGGTTCAAGCCTTCATCTTGGGCTCTGTGCTGACAGCTCAGAGCCTGGAGCCTGCTTGGGATTCTGCGTCTCCCTCCTTCTCTGCCCCCTCCCCAGCTCCTGCTCTGTCTCTATTTCTCTCTCTCTTAAAAATAAATAAACAGTAAAATTTTTTGAAATAAAAACTACGTTTTTAAAAATGACCACCTATTATATATTATTTTATTTTTTCATGTCATGTAAAAAGGTATTCAGATTCAGCCTAATTGGTTTGGTTTCAGAATTTTTTCTTTCTTTAAGTGTATTTGTGTTTAAGATATTGAGTTTAATGTGGATGATTTTTAAGGCTGAAACCCCTACAGCCGCTGGAACTAGACCTGCTCCCCCCTTCCTCTCGGTCTGCCCCCAAACTCCATCCTGCCCCCCTTCCCTGACTCCATGGACAGGCCGAAAATCATTGATGGGACACAGATGCCCAAGTCTGCATCTCACAGAGATGACAGGCAGCTGCTTCATATGGTTTCACATACATGCATATTGTGACAGGAGTATATTAATTAAAATCCTTATTGCCGTTTCAAAGTAAAGTTGTTATTACCATGTTGATAATACAGGAGTACATTGAAAATAGATCAAATCTGGAAGGGAAAAAAGCAAAGAAGTAATAATGTCTTATAATCTTCTTTATCCCTAATTTGTGAGATTTATTTTTATTAATTTATTAACATGGGTTTGTTTGTTTGTTTTGTACCCTAGGAGGCCTTTCCTGTTACCAATTCTAAAACCAGAATATGTGGTTGCAAAGACAATAGATGCCATCCTACAAGAGAAAGTGTACCTATATGTGCCAAGGCTTATATACTTCATGATGTTTCTTAAAAGGTAATAATATCACCTTCCTATTGCTTCTCTAATGAGCCAGTCAACAACTTACTTCCCTATCAGGAGGAGCCACTGAAAAACTATCTGTTAAATGCATGAACGTTAATCCTTTCATCGTGCCTGTTTGCAGACATGATCTCAAATTTACATCATTGCAGTGCTTCCCGTGAGCTAGAAAATGGACTCGAATTCTTGCGCCATCTTGGTATTGCAGTATTGTCAAAAAGAAGTGGATTTCCTGAATGGTCTGTGGACAGACTGAAGGGAGTTTTTCTTCTTTTAGGAGAGATGATCTTTTTTAGGAGAGATGATCTTTCTTCTGGGTATCATAGAATAATCAAGGTGGAACAGTGTGTCCGTGCTTCCTGAGTACAGAGCCCTGAAGTTAAGACCAGACAGTAAGCCAGACATTTCAGGAATCTGTGGTATAGGGAAAGCTGACAATTGGAGGATAAATTTGTAGTATTAGATGGTTTTAAAAAAAACGGGAGAGGAAACCTGAGAAGGTAATGACCTCTTGGAAACACAAGAGAGCATCTTTGCTTTTTCTCTCTGCTCCCCATTGGATTTCAGTGCTGAGACCCATCAGCAGCAGCAGTTTGTGGACACGGGACCCACTTACAGGAGTTGTAATACCGTGTTGTTGCAGCAACTGCTGATTCCACTGTCTCGGTTCATTTTCCGGAGGGTAACAGGTCATCTAATTATACTGCCCACCCCTCCCCCGCCCCCAGGAAGGAAGCACATCCCATCATTGACCCAACCCCTTCTGTGGCATTGAAATCTGTGTTGTTTTAATGTTCCCTGGGTCTCCCTTTGCCATCTAGCATGATGAGTAATTTCATTCCTCTTGACAACAGTTTTTCATTAGATGAACGTAGGTGTTATGGCTAGCAGCACACACTGGTATCATCCCTACATCCTTTTGCTTGACAGGCTTCACTTAACACAAGAGTGTTACTGTGCTTGTGCTATTTAGTGTCCTCCCCTAGCTCTGCGGTCTGAATGTCATGGTTGACAGGGTCTGTGCTCTGCTAGGAAGAGGGAGCAGGATGGGAAAGATGAGCAGTCCTAGGTTGGGTATTGCCAAAGATCTGGGGGCCTAGTGCACCTAATCCTTACAGGAGTCCCAGAAAGAAGGATTCATGACTGGTTTCACTGCTGTAGAAACAGCCTCAAGGGCTAGGTAATGTGCATGAGCTGGCATTATAAAGGACAGAGCCAGGATTCAAGGCAGGCTCGTCCAACTTCAGAAGACTTCGCTGCTTCCTAGCAATCATTACATAGTTCAGGGGAGCTTTGGAAACTGACATGAAGAGTGAGGCAAGTAAATGTGAGTGAAGCAAGAAGAGGTATAGAGACTCTGGGCAAGTGTCCTCCCGCCTCGTAGACAAGCCCTGGGTGACCCTGAAGCATGCACACTAATGTGTGCCTATGCCAGTGACTTCATCGGCAACGAGTCACTGACACTGCATGTCAACTGAATTGGCAAAGGTGCTTTCACTATAATAACCAAGGAAACTTCTCTTGTGTTCTCTTTAGCATCTTGCCTGTCAAGATAGCCGTCCTTCTGGCTGACTTTATGGGCGTATTTAATGTAATGGATGGCTTCATTTACAAGAACAAGAAAAACTAAAGACCAACGCCACAGCTGATACCATCTGATACCTAGTGTCGCATAATGCTTATTTCAATGACACAAAGCATTTTTGTCCAGCAGAATAAGTCTGGAAACTACAAGTCCCATTCCTTTTCTGCTCTCTAGACTAGTGTTTTCAACTGAAGCCTTTGGAAATAATGTTGCTATCTTCTTTTTGGCTAGGTCATTTTTTTTCATTAAAAAAAAATAGCCCATTTTCTGTCTACTTGCAACAGATGTGTAAGAAAAATATTCTCTCATGAACTGCCCTTCACCTTGGCCACTGGGGGAGGTGGCTCAAATGGAGCAGGTGGCTTTGGTTGAAGCCACAGCAAAGAACTGGAGGGAGAGGTGAGGAGCTGGGTGAATACGGCAAAAGCTTGGATTGCAGGTCAACTTGTTCTGCAAGTGTTCCGCAAGAGTAGCAAACATTTCTACCAAGTTTCAACTTGATAAGCGAGCGATGTCTTGTGATACGGGTAGTATGTGACGCCGAACGTCACATGATCACAACTGAGCCTATGGTTCTTGCAGTTCGCTTTGATGTGCAAGTGCTTTGGATTACAAGCATGTTTCCAGAACAAATTATGCTTGCAAACTAAGATTTTACTGGGTTTTGCTAGAATGGCCTCTTTCCAGAGGACACAGGGCTCCTAACAGCATTAACAGTAGTTATTTCTAACTGGAATGCATCTTGGTTGGACCGCTACAAAGGCCTGAAATTCAATTGTGGTTTTATAGTCCCCACAAAACTGTCTAAACAAATTCACATTTACTTGAAGAGCTCCTGTGAGAAGAGACCACATGTAAATTAGAGGGTTCTAAAGGGTAAAGGACCACAAGGTGACTTAATACAGCCGGGAGCCAGCCCAATGAAGCTATGGTCAAGAGCCCAACAGGTGGGCAAAGCCTTGACAAAAGGTCGGACCCAAGGACGAGAGCTGTGCCTCTCCCGGAGAACATCACCCATCATCCCACAGTCCCTGTGCTGCTCAAGAACTAAGAAGAATTCTTGGTATTTGGAGTTTGGCCAGATAAAAATATATGATCAGGGGCACCTAGGTGGCCCATTCGGCTGACCGACTGACTTCGGCTCAGTTCACGATCTAACGGTTCATGGCTTCAAGCCCCGTGTCAGGCTCTGTGCTGACAGCTCGGAGCCTGGAGCCTGAAGATTCTGTGTCTTCCTCTTACGTGTCTGCTTTTTCTCTCAAAAAATAAATAAATGTTAAATTTAAGGGAAATAAATATGTGATCATGTCCCTTTTTTTTGGTCACTTGGTGAGGCAGAATTAGCTCAGGCTGCCGTACAAAATACCACAGACTGGGTGGCTTCAACAATAGAAATTCATTCTCTCACACTTTTGGAGGCTGGAAAGTCCAGGATCAAGACTCCAGCTAGTATTGTTTCTGGTGAGAACTGTCTTCATGGCTTGCAGACCACTTCTTCTCACTGGGTGTTGCATGGCCCTTCCCCGTGTGCGGGCGCTGAGAGGGTAGTGCTGCTCTGCCTCTCCATAAGGCCACTAGTCCCGTCACCAAGGCCCCAGTGTGCCATCGTGTCGGGGCCTCCAAGTTTTCTGTCTGCCTCAGGCAAGGATTATCACTCCATTGAGTGAGCCAGTAAACAAGATTTGCATCTGGAGGCTGGAGATTGCCATTTCCTGGTCAAAATAACTTTGGCAACTGTCTTGCTGAGCTAGACGTGAGTGGCCAAGGCGCACAAAAGATCAAAACCGTATTCAGTGTTAGTTCTCCATCCCCCAAGATTGCTGAGGCAAAAGTCGGGGCGCTTCTTTGATATGCATTCGACTCTGTACCCTGCCTAGGTCAGCTTGCCTTGTTTTTCCCCCCTGAAGACTATATAAAGAACAGTTCTTTGAATAAACGCTCTCTTTTGCCTGATCGGAGAACCGTGAGTTCTGTCTTTACTCTCTGCGTCTCCCTCTCCTGCCCCCTTTTTCTCTCCATCCCTCAGGAGAAGGACCCGCCACGATTCTCCGCCCTGCCCTGCCCTGCCCTGCCGGGGTCGCCCTGCCCTGCCGGGGTCGGGGTCGGGTTGGACGAAACAGGTACCTTCGATCGCTGGGGACGAGCCCCGGCCTGCGGGTTAGGACACCATCCGACCCCGTCCTTCATTACCACCCCCCTCAAAGGCTTCATCTCCAAGCACCACCATGCCGCAGATTTAGAGCTTCAATACATGAATTTGGAGAGAAACAGTCCATACAGATTCCAAGATAGAAAAGGAAATCCAGGCCACAAGTGATCTCTACGCTCCTCAGTGTCCTAATGCTGAGGGTGTCACAGATTGTGAAATGAAATCAGTTAGACTCTTGGACGTAGGGTGAGTTGGAAATACTAGAAAAACCAAATCAAACCAAACCAATCCCAAGCTCTGAGAGTCAGCACTCGAGAGAAACGTGGCCAAGAATTTGGGCCAGTCAACAAAAGCCCACGTGACCCCAAACAGAATGGTCTGTGGCGAGGTCTTAGGGCAGCCAAGGCCCCTTCATGTCCAGGATGGTGCCCCCCCCCCCCCCGCAGCACCTTCCCACCACCAGCTGCTGAACAGTGTCCCTTTGCTGTCAGTGAGCAGCCACAGCAGGGCCACTGAGGAGTCCGGGTTGTGGCCTGGATTTCTTCTTTTTCCCCCTCCTAAGTTTGCTATCAGCTGGAACCCAAACCAATAGTAACAAGTACACCAGTCATTGTTGCTCTGCCCTTGGGGAGGCCGCTTGCAGCGTGGTAACAGCAGAGGGCTCTGTCCCCTCCACGTGTGGTGCGTGAGCGCGCAGTCCCCCTTCCTGGGGCCAGCACTAACTAAGGCAGCGGTGGGAGACATAAGGCTCTTCAGCTCCGAAATCTCGGGTACTTCAAGGCCTGGGCTTCACTTCGTTGCCTCACCTTGTCCAGCCTGGATATCACCCGCGGCCTCCGTTTGCAGCCAGGTGGACCTGCCCCCCTTGGCTCTTCTCCTCTTCCCCATGGCTGCCTTTCTGTGCTTCTTTCCCTTCACGTCCACCAAAGCCCCATCATTCACTCCTCCCCAAGTGTAACCTCTCCTACCTCACCAAGAAAATTGAAGCTGACAAGTACAAACTCCCCCAGCAACCCAAACCAATATCCTCCGAGGCATTTCTTTCTGCCTCCACTTCCCTTCATTTCCTCAGCCCCCGAGGAGGCCGTGAACCTGATTGGGCTGACCCTGCCTCCCACGCCCCCCAGTCAGAGCCTTCCAGGGCTTTCTTGGACGCACCCTCTTGACACACCCTCAACCTCTCCACCAAGAGTTGCTCCCCACGTCCTGTAAGTACACTGAACATCATACAAAACTTAAAAATAATAAAGTAAACTTTACAAAAATCTCCATCCCACTGTGGCAGCAGCTGTCTCTGCTCTCCATCAGGGGCATCCATTAAAATGCAGCCCAGAGAATTTGTCCAACTCCTCTCCTCACATGGGTTCTGAAGCCATCCAGCTTCCACATCCAACAGAGCATGGCAGTTTCTATGAAAAGATCCCTGGGGATTTCTTTCTTCATCTTCTTTTACTTCTCCTGATGACATTACTAACCTGTCTGCCCTGGGTCTTGGTATCACCAGCCTACTGGCCTCTTCCACTGCCCACGCCTTAAATTAGTAGTTTCTTTAAGTTTATGCCCCTGGATTCCTCATGGTGTAGGTCACCTGGGGGCTTCAAACCATGCCCATTGCCCCTCCATCCAAGCCATCCAGACCAGAAACCCAGGTGCCATTCCCTACTTCTGTTGGACTCCATCGCTCACTTGGCCAATCCACTAGTAATCCGATCCAGGCTGCTCTGCCTCTCCACCGTCACCAGCAGTCTTTCCTCTGGGTCCCCAGGGCCACCACCTTAGTTCAGGCTCTTACCACTTCTACCCACATCAAGGTCTGCTCACTCTGTTAGTAAGGGATGCATTCAGCTGGGGTAACTGAAAACCCAATGTCAGGAGGACTGAAAGAAAGTGACAGTGTATTTCTCTCTGATATTTAAGGTAGCTGTTCGGGTTAGTAGGGGGCTTCATGTGTCAGGGACCCAAGCTCCTTGGGCACATTTGTGACCCATGGCTTACAGTCCAAACGTCGTTAATCAGCAGAGCCTACAGCGACCACAAAACCCTCAGCCATTATGCCCAATTTTCAACCTGCAAGAATCCAGAGAACCGAGAAAGCACCTCTACCTCTTTTAAAAACAATCCATGGACATTGCGTGCCTCACAAAACCACATCCTATTACCCAGACTTAGTCACATGACTAGAACAACCTGCAAAGGATGCTGAGTATGGTCTCTATTGTGCACTGTTGTGAGCCAGCCAAAGACCAGGGGTTCTATTATTTTAGAAAAAGAAAAGAACAGAGGTTGGATGTCAACTTAGTTTCCACCATAGCCAACTTCCCCAAATACCTGTGTGCACTCTTGTAATCAGACAGAACCCACAGACCAGGCCCACCTCAAAGCCCTCCCCAGTCACTGCATGCCTCACAATGTCTAGAATTTCCAGTGCCAGGCTGCACTCTCAACCAAATCCAGATATGCCTCTGCTTGGCCTAAGGATCAAGAAAGGCAAAGAAAAGCCATTTACCCTCATCACACTCAATATACTGTGATGCATGAGAAGCAAGATGGCCATGATTAGAAAGAGAGGAAGAGAAACAAAATGGAAGAAAAAAGAGAGAAAGAATCTCCCACTCAAAACCAGCGGGGGGCAGAGGAAACACAGTGGTGGTCCATCACGATGGATTCTTGTTGAGCAAGAATCACCAGGACTCCTGTTCTCAGGTGCTGTTGCCTTGTTCTGCTCTGTGAAGTGGTTCCTTGCTCTTGCCCTTGCCCTGCATGGCCCTGGAGGGCTCTTTGTTGTTGGTTTTTCCAAGGCCACATCTGCGGGAAGCTTTGAAGACTCTCTCCTTCCTCAAGACTGCATGGATTATGTAGCCTCAAACTAGAGGTGTGAAGAATCGCAAACTGCTTCAAGCCCAGCCTCGGGTTACCTTCACAATACCGTTCACTCAATCAATAACTCCATAGGCTTCTGGTATATTTATCTCCTCCAACTGGCTGGGCATTTGAATCATTGCCAAAAATTCTTGCCTGGGTAAAGAATTTTTTTTAATATTTATTTTTGAGAGAGAGAGAAAGAGAGCGAGCATGAGCAAGGGAGAGGCAGTGAGAGAGGGAGACAGAATCTGAAGCAGGCTCCACGAGGCTGGACCTCGAACCCATGAACCGGGAGATCATGACCTGTATTGCAGTTGGACTTGGACTGAGCCACCCAGGCATCCCTGCTAAAGCTTTTAGAAAGACTGCGCTCTGTTACTGGTATCTGTGCTATTCCCATGCCTTCCTTTTTCTCTTTCTCCTTCTCTATTTAGGGGAGACTTTCCTGGGGCCCTCTGAAGAAAAGTTTTAGGGGACAGGCTGCACCCATCATTTGATATTTGCTGATGTGCTGGATCCCATGTCTGGCAGACAACCCTTAATGGAAAGGGCTGGAAAAAGGTTTGGGACCACAGTCTTGCTTCTGCTGAAGCCACTGCCTTGAACCCACACTTCCAAGGGCTTCCTATCACAGAGGGTATTGGCAGTTCCAAACATCCAAGACTCCGATCACCACCCTCTCAGTCCATCAGGCTTGCAGGTGGAGAGGACCTCTTTGCACCTCTGCTTGCACATGACACTCTCCAGCCTGAATTCAAATCTGTGAGACTCTGCTTACCTTAACCTGCTCAGAGTTAGTCTTACCTTTTCCCCTCATGCTACAATCTTATTCAGTGGGTGATACCGTTTTTAAGGTACAAATAATGTCACTTACACCAAATGATCCCACTGCCAAACAGATATTACCAGATTTCTAGTCTATAAGATTCTGAGCACCTGTTACTTACTGTCTGAGAACTTCAACGTGGTTAAACTGTATATTTCTGTTGCTGCCATGTGCAGCACTCCTCTGAGAGGTGCTGGGTTCTGTATTAGTTTAAAAATGAGGTTCAGATGATTCAGGAGCACGAAAGGAGAATCAGAGACCTGAGTGATACAATCAAATGGAACAATGTCCGTATCATAGGAGTTCCTGAAGAGGAAGCCAAAGACAGAGTGCTTGAAGGCATGCTAGACCAAATTATACACGGAAATTTCCCCAATCTGCGGAAAGAGAAAGACATTGAAATCCAGGAGACATACCGAACTCCCCTAAGACGTAACGTAAACCGGCCTTCAGCACGACATATCATAGTGAAACTGGCAAAATATAAAGACAAAGGGAGACTTGTGAAAGCAGCTAGGGAGAAAAAGGCCCTAACATACAACAGGAAACCTATCAGAGTGGTTTCAGACCTATCTAATGAAACTTGGCAGACCAGGAAGGAATGGCAGGAAATCTTCAATGTGATGTACAGGAAAAACAT
>NC_043714.1:7847742-7848988 GCF_006229205.1 Suricata suricatta | reverse complement strand
AAAAAACCAACTCTTGGTTTCATTGATCTGTTCAATTGTTTTTGTGGATTCTATCTTGTTTAATTCTGCTCTGATCTTTATTATTTCTTTTCTTTTGCTGGGTTTGGGGTGTTCTTGCTGCTCCCTTTCTAGTTTCCTTAGGTGCTCTGTTAGGTTTTGAGTTTGTGCTTTCTCTGATTTGTTGAGGTAGGCCTGTATTACAATAAACTTTCCTCTTAAGACTGCCTTTGTTGCATCCCAGAGAGTTTGAATTGCTGTATTCTCATTTTCATTCGTCTCCATATATTTTTTAATTTCCTCTCTAATTGTCTGATTGACCCAATCATCCTTTAGTAGGGTAGTTTTTAACCTCCACATTTTTGGAGGTTTTTCAGACTTCTTCCTGTGGTTGATTTCGAGTTTCATAGCATTGTGATCTGAAAGTGTGCATGGTATGATCTCAATTCTTTTATATTTATGGAGGGCTGTTTTATGACCCAGTATGTGATCAGTCTTGGAGAATGTGCCATGTGCACTCGAGAAGAAAGTGAATTCCCTAGCATCAGGATGCAGAGTTCTAAATATATCCATCAATTCCATCTGCTCCAGTGTGCCATTCAGGTCTATAGTTTCTTTAGTGATTTTTTGTCTGGCTGACCTATCCATTGTTGTAAGTGGGGTATTAAAGTCCCCTGCAATTAGCACATTCTTATCAATAAGATTGTTTTGTTTGTGATTAATTGTTTTATGTATGTAGGAGCTCCTAGATTCAGCACATAAATGTTTATAATTGTTAGCTCTTCTTCAGGTAGAGTCCCTGTAATTATTATATAGTGTCCTTCTTCATCTTTTGTTACTGCCTTTATTTTAAAGTCCAGTTTGTCCGATATAAGTATGGCTACTCCAGCTTTCTTTTGGCTTCCAGTCGCATGGTAGATATTTCTCCATCCCCTTACTTTCAATCTGAAGGTGTCTTCAGATCTAAGGTGAGTCTCTTGTACGCAGCAAATAGATGGGTTTTGGTTTTTGATCCATTCTGCTACCCTGTGTCGTTTGACTGGAGCATTCAGTCCATTGACATTCAGTGTTATTATTGAAAAATATGGGTTTAGATTCATTGTGTTCCCTGTAGAGGCATGTTTGTAGTGATGTCTATGATACCTTTATTCCTTGCTACATTTCCCTCATAGAGTCCCTCTTAAGATTTCTTGTAAGGCTGGTTTGGTGGTGATGAATTCTCTCAACTTTTGTTTATTTGGGAAAACTT
>NC_043714.1:7845958-7847642 GCF_006229205.1 Suricata suricatta | reverse complement strand
GTAAACTGGTGCAGCCGCTCTGGAAAACAGTGTGGAGGTTCCTCAAAAAACTATCCATAGAACTCCCCTATGACCCAGCAATAGCACTGCTAGGGATTTACCCAAGGGATACAGAAATGCTGAGGCATAGGAGCACATGTACCCCAATGTTCATAGCGGCACTTTCTACAATAGCCAAATCATGGAAAGAGCCTAAATGTCCATCACCTGATGAATGGATCAAGAAGATGTGGTATATATATACAATGGAGTACTATATGGCAATGAGAAAGAATGACATATGGCCATTTGTAGGAAAGTGGATGGACCTTGAGGGTGTCATGCTAAGCGAAATAGGTCAGGCAGAGAAGGATAGATACCATATGTTTGCATTCATAGGTCTAACAGGAGAGACCTGAAGGGGACCATGGGGAGAGGAAGGGGGAAAGACAGCGAGGAAGAGTGAGGGACACAGATCAAGGGAGACTACTGAATACTGGAGACGAACCGTGGACTGAAAGTGGGCGGGGGGTGATGGTCATGGTGGGGGGCACTTGTGGGGAGAAGCACTGGGTGTTATATGGAAACTAATTTGACAATAAACTATTATTTAAAAAAATGAGATTCAGGGAGATAGTCTCTCCTTTGCTATCCCCCCTCCCCTCGCATCTTTAATTAATAAATGTTTTAAAATGAGATTCAGCTATGACAATGATCCTAAATAACAGTGATTTAAGAACTATAAATGTGTGTTCTCTGTTCTGTGGAGGTCCTGAGGTAGGTGAACCATGTTGGTTCTGCTCTATGAAATGTCCCGGGGGCCTGGGCTACTGACAGTCCTCACACTGCCATTCAGCGAGTGTGGCCGCCATGATTATCAGCAAGATGGCCGCCATCATAGCTACTTTCCAGGCAGCAGATTTAGGAACAGATAAAGACAAAAGAAACAAAAGAACCACTTTGCCTTTTAAGAATATTGCTACCCTCAAGGTCCATCCACTTTCCTACAAATGGCCATATTTCATTCTTTCTCATTGCCATGTAGTACTCCATTGTGTATATATACCACATCTTCTTGATCCATTCATCAGGTGATGGACATTTAGGCTTTTTCCATGTTTTGGCTATTGTTGACATTGCTGCTATGAACATTGGGGTACATGTGCTCCTATGCCTCAGCATTTCTGTATCTCTTGGGTAAATCCCTAGCAGGGCTATTGCTGGGTCATAGGGGAGTTCTATGGATAGTTTTTTGAGGAACCTCCACACTGTTTTCCAGAGTGGCTGCACCAGTTTACATTCCCACCAACAGTGTAGGAGGGTGCCCATCTCTCCACACCCTCGCCAGCCGAGGGTGTCATGCTAAATGAAATAAGTCAGGCAGAGAAAGACAGATACCATATGTTCGCAATCATAGGTCTAACAGGAAATTTTCAGAATGATCTAGCTTCAAGAAAAGCAAGCAGTTAGTAGTGCTTAAGAAAAATTGATTCAGTATCTAATGGGTAGTTGATACCTGTCACAACACAGCATTTTATATACTGTGAAGTGAAACTGCAATACAATCTAAGTTTATTTGGGGAGTGTTTGCTGTATCATTGGATTTAATGAAATGTTTAGAGGTGCAGTAGGCATGACTTTGAGTAGATAATGAAAGAAAATGCAAAATGCTAATTGATTCATGATGTGGTTTCATCTTAGCTTG
>NC_043714.1:7821760-7845858 GCF_006229205.1 Suricata suricatta | reverse complement strand
AAAAAAAAAAAAAACCTAGGATTGTGAGTAAATTGTTCTGTGAGGGTTCCACAAGACAAGCAAACATTTCTAATAAATGTTTACTTGAATAAAAAAAATAAAAGAATATTGCTAGCAGCAGCCACAGAACACTCTCTTCCAACATTATGAGTCACATGCAAGTGAGACCGGGGACTGTAGTTTCCCTACAGCAGCTGTGACTGCATCTAATAAATCAGAAGTTTTAAGAGTGGGAAAATGGGCATTCTTTGTTTTGGGCTGCAGGTTTCTCCCAAGACACGGCTGAGGATTCAAATCAGTTTAGCTATGCAACTTAGGTCAAGTGATTTGAACTTTCTGAAACCCTTTTCCAATTCTGTCAATGACTGTAATCTCCCATTTGACTGTTGTAGGGATTAAGTGAATTGGCAGTTATAAAATGCCTAAGGTAGATTATGGCATATACTCAATAAACACCTGTCAAAACTATGTCCCCTAACTAAACTCTGACCTTGAACTTCCAACTTGTGGAAATGTGTCTGGAACAACTTGAAATCTCTTTAAATTACATTTATTACCGATGTGCATTATAATGTATACAATACATATATGTAATAATACATTATATTATATACATTTATTAATATTATGTACATTTATGTATATAATGTAATATAACATTAAAATATTTTAAGAATACATTTTTAACCTGTGTATGAAAGGTATTTTAGTATTTCACTGTGTGAAGTGGAATTATTCAGGACTATGGATTTTTATAGAATACACATTCTTTTAATTCTTTGTAATCTAAAAGCACTTGCCTGCCTTTGAGAGTATAGCAAAAAAGAGAAGATACAATGTTCTACTTTGGGTTTTCTACTAATGTTATTATTCGGTATACTCTATGTAGACCATTCATGTCAATATAATTTTGGATAAATTTTGGATCTTGACTGTTTTTCCTTGTGGGTTTTTTAAAATTTAATGTTTTATTTATTTTTGATAGAGAGAGAGAGAGAGACAGAGCATGAGAGGAGGAGGGGCAGAAAGAGAAGGAGACACAGAACCAGAAGCAGGCTCCAGGCTCAGAGTTAGCTGTCAACACAGAGCCTGACGTGGGGCTCGAACCCACGAATGTAACATCTGACCTGAGCCAAAGTCGGAGGCTTAACCGACTGAGCCACCCAGGCGCCCTCTCCCTGTGGTTCTTATTTGCTCTCCTTTTCCTCCTCATTTTCTCCTTTCTAGCTTCTCCTTTCTCCTTCTCTCTCTCTCTTTCTCTCTATTCCTTTCTTCCTTTCAAAAATACTGACTGAGGGGCGCCTGGGTGGCTCAGTCAGTTAAGCCTCCGACTTCAGCCCAGGTCATGATCTCACATTCGTGGGTTTGAGCCCCGTGTCCAGCTCTGTGCTGATAGCTCAGAATCTGGAGCCTGTTTCCGATTCTGTGTCTCCCAATCTCTCTCTGCCCCTGCCCACTCATGCTCTGTCTCTCTGTGTCTCAAAAATAAATGAAACATTAAAAAGGAAAAAATACTGACTGAATGTTATGTTTCTGTGTGCCTGGCTGGCTCAGTCAGTAGAGCATGAGACTCTTGATCTCAGGGTTATGAGTTCAAGCCTCACATTGGTCATGGAGCCTACTTTAAAAAAAATACAGCCTTTATGTTCCAGTCATTTTGAAAAGTATTATGTACTAGGTGTGCAAATATACATTATAAGCTGTTAAATGGGACATTTTCCTGATGTCTTGTTTTGAAGTTTTTACTGAAGCCACAAAGCTGAGAACACGGGTGCTAAGTACTTTTATGTCCTAAAAAGGGGGGCTGTTAGATATATCCATGCAGGACTAGTTGATGGATAGCAGCTTTAGGTTTTGGATCTCATCTTCCAAACTTCAGATTTCATCTCTGACCTGGAATGCATCATTGCCATGTCTAACAGCAAGAATCTAGATAAAGTGTAAATAAATTACTTTCCTTCAACCCATCGGAGACCTGAGAGAAACCTGTGACCTGGAAATCTGGGGAAGTGAGATCTTTCAGAGAGACACAGCCAAGACCTGCTCACCTGAAGTAAAACCCATGGGCGATGTGCCCTTGTAGGACACTTCAATGGTAATTTTGACAAAATGCTGGAGGCGGAGTATGAATTAGCATGGCAGTCTGAAACTCTTGGGCTCAAAGTCTTTGGAAGGCTCCCACACTTAAGTGGGCTTAATCTTCAGGAATCCCAATAGGTTCTCACAGTGACTCTCTGAGAAAGGTCCCCTCCTGGCTCTGGGGAAGAGGGATCATTGGGAAAGAAGCCCAGAACTTTCTCTGTAATAAGGCCTACTCTCCTGGAAAAAGACTTTGCCAGAGCCTTAGCCCAGCATGGAGAAGGAGTCTCCTCCTCACTCCAGCCCCACTGTCCGACCTACGAGGAGGAAATAGTCCACACGGGCCAGGGCTTCAAGGACGTAGATGGAAATGCTGTGGCCAGGGACGGAAGGAGGGCAGGGAGAAGGCCCACCCCTGGCAAACATTTGTGAAAGGTGCAGCTTGGAGAAACAGGTCAACGAGAAGGCTGAGACCTAATCAGAAGCTTATGGAATGCTACCCTTCTTCCCGCCCCATACCACACACCGACAGAGCCCTGGCATAATAGCAGGTTACGGCAGGAAACACTGCAAGACACAGTCTCTCACTCTCCCTCTGAAAAGAAATACTTAGGGAAACCCGAAGATTACAGAGGAGAGAGAAACAATGGCCCTAGAGGGATCTGAAGCCTTTGGCACTTACGGCCACAGCAAACATTAAACACAGCCCATTTACCCCAGTTTCTATGACCCAATAAAACATGCTCAGCTTTCAACAAAAATGTACACAGCATGCCAAAGAATAAAAGAAAAACACAAAAAAATAAAAATAAAAAAACCCACAGTCTGAAGAGACAAAGTACCATCAGATCCAGATTCACATATGACAGAGATGTTCAAATTATCAGGCAGAGAATTGAAAATAACTGATTCCTCCTATTATTAAGGGCTCTAATGGAAAAAATAGATAACATGCTTGTTACCCATCTAACAAGCCTCTCCCCCTTCCTACCACACCTGATTTATGTTAATAGGGCGCTGGTGGAAAGCCTCTAAGGATGGGAGCTGGTTGCCAGGGGAACCAACCTTGACTAGAGTGTTGGAACTTTCAGACCTATTTCCCAACCTCTAAGAAATGAAGTGCCAATGACCCATGATGCAATCAGTCATGCCTATGTAATAAAGCCTCCATTAAGACACAAGAGGACAGGGATGCCTGGGTGCCTCAGTCCGTTAAGCGTCTGACTTCAGCTCGGGTCATGATCTCATGGTTTGTGGGTTTGAGCCCCACATCAAACTCTGTGCTGACACCCTGGAGCCTGCTTCAGATTCTGTTGTCTCCCTCTCTCTCTGCCCCTCCCCTCATCACTCTCTCTCTCTCTCTCTCTCTCTCTCTCCTTCAAAAAATAAACATTAAAAAAATGCACACACACACAAGAGAGGCCTCAAAGATTTTTCCGTGTTGGTGAATGTCTCCATATGCCTGGACAACGGTGCACTCCAGGCCCTTGGGGACAGAAATTTCTGCACTCAGGACCCTCCTGGGCTTTATGCACCTCTTCCTCTGGCTTTTCATCTATATCCTTTATAATATCCTTTATAATAAACTGGTAAACATGAGTAAATGTGTTTCTGAGTTCCTGGAGGCATTCTAGCATACTAAATGAAGTGGAAGAAAGGTCCCAGAGAACCTGGACTGGGCACCCACTCCCTGATTGGAGCCAGGTTTTCCATATTTGGTGGTTTTGCCCCTCTGTGACAGGAAAGACCTTTCCTTGTTGTCATGTCCTTTTCAGAGAGAAAGTACAAAGCAACTGGAAGATATGTAAGGCCACATTTGAGTCGCAGAAAAGATTAGGAAGGGGAACTCTCAAGTACTTACCTAAAGTCTGTATCTCACCAAGGCTGTAAATGTTAGAGATCATCTGGAAGCCCTGAGCTAGCGTCACCTATTGGGTGTGTCAGGTCTACAAAGGCTTGACAAGCAACAGGTACGAGACCTTAATTATGTAAAGCCAAATAAAAAGTACTATGACAAATACAGCTTGTATAATGGTTCTAGCCAGGAAACCAAACCTGAAGGTAACTAGGTAAATAGGTTAAAAGACCAGGGGTCACTAGATGAAGTTTTTTGTAGCCAGTGGGCTTGTTTCCTGCTATTGTGTGATTGAACGTTTACCTCTCCAGGGGCATTTATCCATGGGCAACAGGTGGAATTTGCTATTACACAAACACCTTATAATTTAGCAGGTAGGGAACCACGGGCCATCCAGTTGTCTAAGACTACAAGGACAGTTGAACATCCCATTAAGTATTGACCTTCAATTTACCAGCTATCTAAACATTCACATGCCCATGGATAATACTGTCTACCACAGACAAAAATTCAAGTCAGGCAGAGTACAAAGGACTCCAGCTCAGGACTGGTTCTTGACAGACCCATCAGTTGGAGTTTCCTGATTGACCTTCTCAAGCCAGGGATCAGAGGCATTTGGATGATATTCCATGAGGTACCATCCCATCCTATCGGGGTCTTTTTGAAAAGCCTTGCAATGAGAAGTTAGTCCTTTTGTATGCCCTGTGAGTTCAGGGAAACAGATCGTAGGAGACATTGGTTATAGGCCCAGGGATCTTTGGCAGCATAAACAGATCAGGGTTTCTGCTGACAAATCCAACAGTCAGAAAGGTTCTCCCAACATGCAGACTTAGCAGTGGCCTGGGAGATGTAGAGAATGGTGTTCTCTTCCCAGGCCAATGCCGCAGTAAAGGATATAAAGAAAAGAATAAAGTTTAATAGTTAAAGTAGAAAGCCCTAATCCTTCAAATTGGGAGAAAGCAGTCAACCTTGATGTCAGATCATTGGTCTCCTTGTCAATTTGATTGGCCTCCAGCACTTACACAGGACTGGATGTGAGGCAACAGCCTTCTCCAGAGGTGAGACGCGCAGCCAAGGCCCAAGGCCCTGAAGCTTGGCTGCCATCTTGGTAATGAGAAAGACCTCTTACAGTCCCTTCCAAGGACATTTAGGAGCAGTTTTTGTTCTTTAGTGATTCCAAATCAGACAAGTGAGAGAAATTGGAAATGTTCATTTGGAGAGTTGTAGCCAGATATTTGAAGAAACTGGGAGAATTCAGGATCCAGTTTCATTTACAAGTGTATAGCAAAACCTCAAAGATAACTAACAAAGCTAGAATCTAATATTGACAACGGTACAAACATGTTTTTCTCTCTACACGCCCCATCTCTCTACAAGTATCCCCATTTCTTTTACTAAAGATAACCACAGTAAAACTAATTTGTTTGCATTAAACTTGGCCTGATTATTCACAGACATGTAGCAGAAATAATGACTGACCATGTCAGTTCTTTTTAAGACTGATTTGCTGGAATTTTTCATAAGGAGTCTCAGACTGAACCTCTGAGGCCTCTGAGGCCAAGAAGCCAAGCCAATGACTGGCCGTCAGATTTATCTGAAATACCATTTCAGTCAAAGCCTTGGGAATATAGCCGGTGTCTCCAGTTGTGTTCCATTACAGGAGAAGAAATTTTTTGTTATTGTTTTTAATTGTTTTTAATTTTTTTATTATTAATAGTTTATTGCCAAGTTGGTTTCCATATAACACCCAGTGCTCTTCCCCACAAGTGCCCCCCTCCATGACCATAACTCCCCTTCCCCTTTTCTCCTCCCTCTTCAGCCCTTAGTTTGTTTTCCGTATTCAAAAGTCTCTTATGGTTTGCCTCCCTCTCCCTAACTTTATTTTCCACTCTTCCCCTTCCCATGGTCCCCTAAGGAGAAGGTTTTAATAAAAGTATGCAAATAACTATAACATCATGAAAAGAACACTCAAGAGTTTCCAAATTCCAGAGGGATCAGGTAGGGAGAAAAAAAGAAACATTTTCATCTTTATTTACAAAGGGATACATAATCAAATCACTATCAGTCAGAGATAGCTTGAGAAAAAGGCTTTTTTAAATCTGAAAAAAAAGCATCAAGGGAAAAGCAGTATTCCAGAGTCATAATCATCATAATCACCCTCCTTAGTTCATTTAGATCCATATATTACTACTCTTTCTGCTTGAATCTAGTTTGTCCCCTAGAAATTCTTACCTAGTTTGGTTTTACCTTAAAGGTATCATCAATCTATATTTGCTGAAAGTCCTCTCCATGAATCTCCTTGAAGATCAGGCACTTTTGCTGAAACATTTGTAAAACCTTCAGAGTAAAACAGTAACTACTCATGAAAAGACATAAGGAACCTTATTTTCAAACATCTGAGGAAAGTTCATTATAATGGACACGACGAGGAAATTTGTTTAATGCTGTAACATGCCACATTTGAAGATAATAATTAGAACTATGACTGATAACATAGTAGGACTATCAGATTTCCAAGAATTTCACACAATTGCTGGAACATTTATAACATATATCTATGCAAATAAAACACAAAGAAGGCTTAGTGTTACTTCTTTTTTTCGTTTGAAAGAGAAAGGAAGAGTGGGGGAGAGGGGCAGGTGGGAAGAGAAAGAATCCCAAACAGGCTCCACGCTCAGTGCAGAGCCCAACATGGGGCTTGATCTCATGCCCCTGGGATCATGACCTGAGCTGAAATCAAGAGTCAGATGCTCAGCTGACTGAGCCACCCAGGTGCCCCCTCAAAATTAGTTCTTATTTGACAATGCTGTCCATTTAATTTAACATACCAAATTAGCTTGATTAGTTTAACATCTTCCTTTTTATAAGAGAGAACAAATCTTTTGAGATGTTCCAGAGACTCTCTGGAAAATCTAAATATTAGGTTGACTAGAAAAGACTGTATTTTGAATTTGATCTGGGGGGATATTTGTCAAAAACATCAAAAAGTTTTAAAACACTTGGTCAAATCAGATCATAGGTCACCATGAAATAAGACAGTTATTCATCTAATCACAGTGACAAGTAAAGACTTCATAGGCAAATATAGAAGATTACAAGGTTCTGAGTGAAATTTAGCTCTTTTAATACTGTGTGTTCTACTAGATTTAAGTAATCAAAGACCTGTTCCAGACAATAAACACAGGAAACTATTTTGATAAAAAGGTCACTTAAAAGTAAGGAAAACCCTTTGTTTACAATTTCTTATTAAAAGGAGATCAACAATTCAAGAAAAACTTGCAGGAGATAAAGGAAAATTAAGGTTTGGTTTTACATAAGCACACTGTTGATATCAAAGGCTGTTTCCTTTTAGCCCTTAAATTCATTTAGCTTGACAACACGTAAAATTTTTCTCAAGATTCCGTTCCACAGCCTTCTACAAGTTTTTGTTTGCTTGTTTTTATATTCAGATTTTGTCCTATGTTTTCCCTCTCTAACCGGTCTTGCTTTAGAACAAAATTACTTTCTTTCCCCTCAACAAAAATGCATCTTCAAAACAAAACAAAAAGGTATTCTTCATACCTGCTCTTATGGAAAACACACATCCTGCTTTCCTTGCATAAGGAGATGTTTCCCTTTTTATGTCCAGTAGTCTTAATTACATTTCCTAGAATATATATGTTCTTTGCACCTCGCAGGTACATTTATTCACGCCAGAAAGGAGAATAGAGTGCACACGTCTACAGGTGTGCAGTGACGGTCCATGGGGTCATCTAACAGAGCTCGCTGAGATTTCCAGCCAGCCTCACCTTCCATCCGCTGTAAAGCTGGTTAATGGTGACCACAAGCAGGTGCAGGACTCAAAGCTTCCAAAGCTTGACTTCTTTTATGAGCATTTCTGATTTCATAAATGGTGAAGCACACCAACCACATTCCTACCCAAGTCTCCTGGTAAACTTGGGTGTAATAGGGCTCTGTGGGGACCCAAACATTTTTTTTAAATTTTAACAGTTATTTATTTTGAGAGAGAGAGACAGAGTACGAGCAAGGGAGGGGCAGAGAGACAGGGAGAGACAGAATCCAAAGCAGGCTCCAGGCTCTGAGCTGTCAGCACAGAGCCCGATATGGGGCTCAAACCCACAAACCGTGAGATCATGACCTGAGCTGAAGTCAGAAGCTCAACTGACAGAGCCACCCAGGTGCCCTGACCAAACATTTTTAACAAGGCTTTGAAGCACCTCGGCACAGGAGCCTCAGCTCAGGCCACCCCAACCAGCTCGGCCAACAACCGGGAAAGGCGACCGAGTGCATGTCATTTATTAGCATTCGTAACCATTTGAACCCAACTTTGATTTCCAGTGAAAACTAAGAGGTAAGCAATGGTGAACTTCCTGTTAGCTTGGCTTTCTTTAGCTTGGCAAATATATTAAAATAGGATAATAGGATATGCATATGCCTTTTTCAGTGTAGCACTAATACATCCAAATACGTTTTAGTTTCTCTGTCATAAGAAGCCAAAAGCACATAAATCTGTGTTCGTAATTAATATGTCAGTATTTTATTTTATTTGGAAATGATCTAGATCTTTAATGACTATCTATCATCTAATTAACTTAGCAAAACTCTAAGGTTTTAAGTTACCAAAAAGATTTGGGTAAAATATTTAAGTAGACATGGATATTGCTGAAAAGTTCATTTATAAACGATCATCATACCTCTATTAATAATAGGTGTTTTAATAATTATGTTTAGATCAGTCATGAAAACTATATGAGTTATTAAACAGCTAACCATCGTCTTCAATTATCTTTTTTGCTGACAACTTTTTAAGAGACAACATGAATTCATTTGACCTTTATTAAGCCTGAGTAGAATAAAAGTATTATATTTAATGCTGAAAACTCTAAAAGGATGACTGTTTACACTAAACCAATAAGATTAAAGTGGCTTTAATACTGAATTTTTTCCCTAAATCATGTGAACCTGAAATTCATTCGGATTAAGTTTCTATTATATTTCCGAGAATTTAATTTATTTAAGTGTTTAGTGTACTTTAAGCCAATTAAATAGATCTCTTTTCAAAATTAATTTTGGCAATACCACCTGGAGGTTAAAAAATACCACACATCTACACCTCCACATAGACACACGTGAACGTACAGGCAGATGCAAACAGAGACATTATAATTCCCATTTTAAAATTACTGCCGTGAATTAGGTACAATAATACAAAACTCACTAATTATAAAAGGAATTGGATCTACTAAAATAATGTTACCTTTTTCCTTCTCCTCCTGATAGAAATTGCTGTCTTAAAGTTTGCATATCAAGAGATGGTCCAGGCAAGAGATCTGGAGAACTCTGGAGTTCTGGAGAAGATCCTGGGTAGAATCTTGACACCACAAGGCACATGCAGGGGGAAAATGCATGATTTTGGTTCCCTCGGGCCAATACGTACAAGCCTTTGGGATGAATAGGAGAGGCTTGGGGGCTGGTAAATTGGATTGGAGGACCTGAAATTGTTTCTGGACCCACACCTCTGGTCCTGCAAAGACTAAATTTGTACAAAGATAGACATTTTTAATTCGTGGAAGAATTCGGCTGCCACCTGAATGATGTCACAGGGCTGGCACTTCCATCTACCATTCACCTTTTAGAATGTTTTTCCTCCCCTCCGAGTACATTCAGCTTAGAGGAGAAGGCCTAACAACACAAGTCTATTGGACTCTGAATATCAGCTTCCAAGTTGGCAGAGTTACTAAATCATTTCAAATGTCTTCTCAGATTTTACCCGAGACAGACAGTACATATTTCTGGTAGCATTAAATAATTCCATGGACCCAAGAGACATCTTTAAGGAGGGTATAAAATGTATTCTCTTCACAAGATCTAAAGTCACTCCCAAAGATAGCCAAAAGGGCTGACAAATTGCATGTCCCAGGCAGGCAGAAAGCCAAGCCAAGTTTGTTAAATGAGGCAAACCAGAAGGCAATAGCTGTCCCTGAGAAAGAAAGTATCAATAAAGAGCCAATCTGGATTTGGAAAGGAAGGAACAATGTGAAATTTTATTTTCCTCTCTGGACTGGGCTTAGAAGTTCATGTATTTATAAAAACTTTCAAGGATCCTCCTTGGTTTAAGAAATTCTTGGGGCGCCTGGGTGGCTCAGTTGGTTAAGCGTCTGGCTTCGGGTCAGGTCATGATCTTATAGTTTGTGGGTTCGAGCCCCGTGTCGGGCTCTGTGCTGACAGCTCGCTCAGAGCCTGGAGCCTGCTTCAGATTCTGTGTCTCCCTCTCTCTCTGACCCTCCCCTGCTCCTGCTGTCTTTTTCAAAATTAAATTTAAGAAACATTAAAAAAAAATTAAAAACAAAAAGAAATTCTTTAACTACAGCTCCTAGTTTGGCCTTTGACCAAGGAGTAAAAAATACCCGAAGAGGGTCACCCACAGCATTGGATGGTCTTATTTCAAAAGGTAGCTGGTTAATAGTCTCTTCAGAATGGAAAGGAGATTTTAGACAATACTCAATATTGGACTGAGTACTCAACTAAAGAAGGTAAAGGGGAATTACATCAGTCTTTTAAGTCAGTCCTATAATCTTTCATGTGTTATCCTTTAGCTCTTTAATATTTCATTGGCCTGTTGCAATGAATCTTTTAATGAAACTATCCTGAAATGTTGAAATTGTTTGGAGGCCACTGCATGCCAGTTAAAACAGGTATCGTAGTTCCTTGCTTTTCAACTTTGGAGATGCAGCTTTCTAATTTAGTTTTAAGAAAAACAGGTTTGGCAAGATAGAAAGTACACTGAGAATTTAAATTATCTTCAGTTAAGCTAGACCATTTAGTCCAGCATTTAAGAACGCACATGAGGTAGGACCATAGTTTTTAAACATTAAAACCAACTGGGACCTCTGAAAACAGGGAACCTCCTCAAAGTATTTAGAGGATTGGGATCCAATTACTCAAAACCAGAGGTTCACAAAAACAAAAAAAAAGTACTCACCAGAAAGGACCAAGCCTTCACGAAAACAAAAAGGACAAAGCCTTGGGACAGATCCCTAAATAAATCCTGGAGAGCTCAAAACATAAGGAGAGTAGAGTTTGGGTACAGGAGAAAACATACCTTCAAACGCCAGCGTCAGTGACAAAGCAAGGATCTCAACGGCCTCAGTGGGCATTGACAAGTGTCTGCTCACCGGCCTTGGAGCTGTTGAGGTCTTTTCTGGATCCTACTTCTATGACTCCAAGCAATGTCAACCTTAAAAGTAGAACAGCCAGTTATTTTACCAGCAAAATGGGTTTATTTGGGAGTAGCAAAAGAACTGCAATCCAAGACATGCAAGCTATGGCAAACCAGTGGCAAGTCTGGAGATCAAAGAAGACGGGAGAGGGGCGCCTGGGTGGCTCAGTCAGTTAAGCGTCCAAGTTCAGCCCAGGTCATGATCTCATAGCTCATGAGTTCAAGCTCCACCTTGGGCTCTGTGCTGACAGCTCAGAGCCTGGAGCCTGCTTTAGATTCTGTGTCTCTGTCTCTCTCTGCCCCTCCCCTGCTCTCTCTTTCTCTCAAAAATAAAATAAAACATTAAATTTAAAAAAGAGAAGAGGAGAGAAAGGAAGAAAGTTGGAAGGGGCTATATGCCACAGAAAACTGTGTAGTGTTATTTAAGAGTGGACTCACATTAGTCAAATATATATATACATATATATAGTACATATATATGTATGATAAATATATATATAATAAATATATATATATATAGTAAACTCTAGAGCAGCCATTAAAATTTTTTAAGAAGTATAATTGACCCCCTATGAGGAGATGAAATAGAATTATATAAAATGTTCAACTAAACTAGAGAAGGCAAAAAACATGGAAAAAGAAAGAACAAATCCAACAAGTAGAAAATGCTTGATTAATCTACATAAATAATCACTTTAAATGTGATTGGTAAATGCACAAATTAAAAGACAGAGATTGTCAAGATGGATTAAAAAATTCAACTATATATTATAAGAGAGCCACTTAAATACAAAGACTCAGGGTAAAAGGAAAGAATGAGAGAAAGATATACCATGTTGACTCTAATAAAAAGAAATCTGGAATTGCTATGTAAATTTCGCAGAAAGCAGACTTCAGAACAAGGAGGCTTATCAGGGATAAAGAGAGGCATTGCTTAAGGATAAAGGGGTCAATTCTCTTTGTAGACATACCAGTCTTACATATGTATCTGTCTAACAACAGAGAATCAAAATACGTAAGTCAAAAACTGCTAGAACTGAAAGGAGAAAGAGACAAATCTGCTATTACAGTTAGGGCTCCAATAGCCCTTCAACAGTAAATGCATAGATAAAGCAACTAGAAAATCAGTAAGAATACAGATCATCTGGATAGCACTATCAATTGATCTAATTGGCATTTATAAAATACACCATCCAACAACCACAGAATATGTATATTCTTCTTGGGCTCATCTGCAACATCCACCAAGAAAGATGACACGCTGAACCAACAGATACATTGTAACAAATATACAAGAATGAAAAACATAAACTACGTACTCTGACCAAAATGGAATTAAACTAGAAATCAGTAACGGAAGAAGATCTGCAAAGTCCCCAACTACTTGAGAATTAACACACTTCTAAAGAACTCATGAGTCAAAGAAGTCTTGAGAGAAACTTAAAAGTGTTTTCAAACTAAGTGAAAATGAAAATACAACTTACCAAAATGTAAGTTTGACTTATGTATCAAAATGTATGGAACGCAACAGAAGTAGTGCTTAAAGAGAAGGTAACACCTCAAGTCAATAACCTGAGCTTCCACTTTAGGAAACCAGAAAAGAGAGGAGCAATTTAAGCCTAGAGCTTAAAGGAGATAAAATGGAATCATACAAAATACTTACAACCAGAAAAGGAAGAAGAAGAAATCAGCAAAATTGATGTCTCTAGTTGTCCTAGTACCTGGTAGGAAAGTTCTTGATCCATTTTTTTAAGGTTGACTTAGATGCTCATGGAACTTAGACCTTAATTCCTCCACGAGATTTTTAGGGCCAGTGTATAAAAGCCCCTTTAAAAATCTAAACCAGACTTTATTTTGGTATTGAGCAATGAACCCATTTATTGAATGATGTGGAGCCTGGGAGTTTTAATTTGCCCAGGATAAGAAAGCACTCTCTAGCAGAGTGGTGGAAAGATGGGCTTCTTAATTAATGACATTAGAACTGTAGGATACCATATAGGATACCATACACTTTAGTAGAATAAATTCCAAATAAATAAAAGATGTAGTAGAAGAAAAATATGAAAAAAAGTTAGGTCACAAATTCAATTTGTTAAGAAAAACATGAGAAATTTTAATTAAAACACATAAAAGTACTAGGAGGAAAAATGAGAAAATACAAATAGAACCTTGGAGTAAGAAAAGCCATTCTGATTTAGACTAAAAAAAATCCAGCACCTCAAAGAAAAGGCTAGTGAGTCTAAATAGATAAATATAAAAACCTTCCTTATAGAAAAAAAACTAAAACAAAACACTTTATATTCCTTTTAAATGAAATGTATTCAAAGCTTCTTCAATAACTAGAAAGTTATTCCTAGTTCAATAACTTCAATAACTCTAAAGTTTATATACGTAAAAACTTACAGTTCAGTAAGTGTAAAGTCTTTTGGTATATTAAATTTATCAAGTGAAGAAAGGTCCCTTGCATTCCTAATTTTCCAAAAGTTTCTTTAACCAAAATCATAAATGAGGGGTTTTTTTTCAATTTTCTCATATAACTTGTATGAAACCAGAACTATCTCTTCCTTGAAAATTTTATAAGCTGTACTCATAAAACTACATGGGCTTGCAGGTTTTGAAAGGGAAGGTCTTTGACCATCACTTCCATGTATTTAGTTCCTATTGGTTTATCCAGCTTCCCTAGTTCCTCTTGCATCGATTTTGGAATCACATCTCTTTCTAGGAACGTAGCCACTTCATTTAAGTTTTCCATTATCATGAAGCATTTATAATTTCTAATACTCTTTTATTAACTCCAAATCTGTTTCTATAATTGTTTTTTCCTTATTCTGTATTATAAATGATACTGAAACCAGCTCTTTCTTCTACACCCATATTACCTTTATTAGAAGTTAAGGCTTTTGTTATTATTTTAACCCCTGTTTTTTTTTTTTTTTAGAAAGAAACATATAGGGCCTGGGATTTGTGAAAGAGGCTGCCTTTTTAACAGAGATGTTCCTTGTTGATGTTCCCAGGGCAAGAAGCATGGCCAGACCACGAGACTTCATAGAAGCCGGGGTGAGGGCAGAAACTGCATTGAGAGAGATTTGAAATTCATAAAGAGGATGTGAGATTTAGAGATCAGGGTGGTAGAGGTTGTTATTGTGCAAATTTATTACTTAAAGAGTCAAAGGTAATGTGTGGGCGGCGGAGGCCTCTGGCTTTGAGAACAGTATTCTGTCTCTGAGGACTCCCAAATTGCACAAAACTTAGTGCGAACATTACCAATAGAAAGCCATCACTCATTGCTGATGTTTTTAATTTAAATTCAGGTTAGTTAACATACAGCGTAGTCTTGGTTTCAAAAGGAGAACCCAGTGATTCTTCTCTTACATATGATACATGAATTCAGCAAAGTCGCAGAATGTAAAATCTATGCATAGTTATGGGTTGCATTTCTGAACACCAATAATGAAGCAGCAGAGACAGCAAGGAATTGATTCCCATTTGCAACTGCACCAAAAACCGTAAGACACCTAGGAATACACCTAACCAAAGAGGTCAAAGATCTGTATGCTGAAAACTCTAGAAAGCTGGTGAAAGAAGTTGAAGAAGACACAAAGAGGTGGAGAAAGTCCATGCTCGTGGACTGGGAGAACCCATTGCTGATGCCGAAATTCTGTCTGAAGAAAATGAGCCTATCTTTAAAACTCAGGTTTTATAGGCACATGCACATACATGCACACAATTCTGGATTTTAGCTAAAGTAATAAGAAGCTATTACATGGCAACGTGCTTTAGCAATATTCCCCGTTGGGCATATGTGAGCCTGCTGCTCATCTGTTTGTGTTATCTGCCATCCTATGTAAACATTCAAATTTTTGGATCTTGCTATAATAGTGTCTGTGAATATGGTCCCTTGGCAGTCTTTGTGGACTCAGCACCCGAGAATGTGAGGTTTTCCGTGTACACACCTGCCACGTCCTGCCTTTTATGCACCTAACACACCACCCGTACTCTCTGTCCCTGCCTGATCAGAGACAGTTATCAATCTGGATACATACAAGCACTGTCCAGACCCTCCGTTTGAAAATATCATACAAAATCAGCGCTTGATACTTGCTCTTCAATTTAACTTTTCATTGCAGTGAGAATTGTTTATATGTGTGGCACTAAAAAGCACATTTCTAGTGGTGCCTGGGTGGCTCCATCGGTTAAGCGTCTGACTCCTGAGTTTAACTTAGGTCATGATCTCACCGTTTGTGGGATCGAGCCCCAAGTCGGGCTCCGTGCGGGGTATGAAGTCTGCTTAAGATTTTCTCTCTCATCCTCCCCTGTTTGCACTTGCATGCTCGCTCGCTCACTCTCACTCTCTCTCTCTCTGTCCAAAAAAAATTGTTTCTAAGACTCATGATGACAAGTGAGAAGTACTAACAACTGACACAAGGCTTTAAAAAATAGTATAACACGTTGTGCACAATCCACACTGTATAAAACAAAATGTAGAACAATTTAAAATCATTTGGAGAGGACCTTAGAGACCCGTACTGAAGACACCTTAGGTGTCACATCAATGGGTGATGACAGAGGGTGATTTTTTTTTGCTCTTTACTTCTCTTTCCTGTGTCTTTCAAATCACAATGAGAATGTCATTAGACCCCGTGGGTGCCCAGTCGGATCTCTCTCACCCCCACTCCTCCCCTCCAGCGGCCGCAAGTGATTGCTAACAGGGGGCTCCTGTGACCTTCTCCCCGGACCCCTCCTCACCAGACTGAATGGAGACAATCACCCACCTCAGGGCCTGTGTTTGTTTGATTCGGAAGTCAGGAAGACAACGCAATGTTACAGTGTGAGCTCTAGAGTGCCCCCTCCACCCGTGTGGACCCAGGCCAGGGGGCATTACTTGTCTTCATAAGACGAGACACAGGATCTGCTGGCCCATTGACCTCACTCAGCTCCTTCCCTTCCCTGTAAAGCTTCCCTCCCTGCCTAGCAGGGCCCTAGCAGTGACCCATTCACTGAGTGCTGTGGAAGGCTGGGGGTTGGAAGGAACCCCGAGTGAAGGAGGGGCTCGGCCACAGAGTCTAACAAGCTGTGGTGTTCGCTGGCCATTGGACATATGCATGAGTTCTTCCCAAATTCACACGTTGAAATCATAACCCCTAATGTAACAGTATTCAGAGGGGGGGCCTCTGGGAGGTAAGTGGGTCTTGAGGGTAGAGCGGCCATGATAGGAGTGGTGTCCTTATAACATGAGAAAGAGCACCCTCTCCTCTCTCCCCCTTTACCCTCCCTCAGGCTCCCCCTCCCTCTCCCTCTCTCCTCCTCATCCTCCCCCTTCCCCTCCTCCCCCTCCCTTGACCCTCCCCTCTCTCCCCATCTCCTTCCCTCCTGCTCTCTCTCTTCCTGCCACAGGAGGATAAAACAAGAGCCAGGAAGGGGTTCCTCATAAGACAAGACACAAGGTCTGCCGGCCCATTGACCTTGGGCCCCCCGCCCCCCAGAACTGTGAGAAATACATTTCTGTTGTCTAAGCCACCAGCATCTGGTACATGCTCCATAGCATGCCAAGCTGAGACATTTACCCACCAGGATGCCTCCTCCCCGATGTCTTAAGTTTCAAAATCGCATTCTGACGGCCATCTGCTGTCCCCAGCTCACAAGTACATCTTTGGCTCCTCTTTCAACAGGTTCCTCCCATTCTCTCATCCTATATTCCTTTATAACGCTATCATCAGTGAATTTTTTCCTTTTCAGTCTCTTACTGACAACTGGGCTCCTGTTAAGAACTTCCTTCCGCTCCCCTCACAGTTCTCTTTGGTCTTCTTCACATCTTTCTTCACCACCTCTGAAACATGGTGACCCCCAGGGATTTGCCCCTATAAGACTGCAGTCTTCCTTCTTGGTACCTGCCTTGGTTAGATAGACAAGTCTAATTCATAAAATAAATATCATTCCTTCTTATTTGTTTAGCAACCGTAAGTATGCCCACAGCTTCCAAATGGGCATCTAAGGTCCAACTTTGCCCCTTAACTTATATATATCCTAAAGCATGATGTCTACACCAATCTCTCCCTGCAAATACAGGGGCCTTCCCCCCCATAGGACCTTCCTCCCCTGCTATTCTATGGGCCTGTTGGTGGGACCACCCCGGAACTAACCTCTATTCTCCCTCAGTTGTGCTGGACTTCCCAGTGATCAGATCTATAAAGGGTTCAAGGTAACAACTGGGGAAAACCAGAAAAAAAATTTTTGGGAAAGAATTCAGTATTTGTTTTTTAAAGTTTATCGATTGACTTTGAGAGCGAAAGAGTGCACAAGCAGGGAAGGGGGAGAGAGAGAGGAAGAGAGAGAATTCCAAGCAGGCTCCAAGCTCACAGCGTAGAGCCCAACGCAGGCCTCAAACTCACCAACCAGGAGATCATGATCTGAGCTGAAATCAGGACTGGGAAGCTTAACAGATGAGCCACCCAGGCACCCCAAGAATTCAATATTTGAAATTGCACAAAACAAAAAACCTTACTACAGGAAAAATTTAAAAGCTGAACTTTGCTGAATTTCCTTGTGCTCATTGTCTGTTTATTATGGATTTTTTAAAATTCGGTACAGTGAGACAGGATCATTTTGAATACGTGCGCTCCTGCAGAGCTTGATCCAGGCCTGTGTGGCTCCCTTAGCCCCAGCTGGTCTCCGCTCTGACGGCTGGGCATTCTAGGCACCTCTGGCAACCTCTCGGGTCCCCTCACCACCCACACCCTCACCCCCGCCGCCCTCCGTCGGGCTCCCGTCCACCCACCTAGAGTTGTGCGAGAAGGTTCTCCATGTTCTCTTCCCACAGGGCTGCTGGGCTGGCTCTTCTCCAAAGCAGTTTCAAACCCAGCTCGGTCCCCACCAACAAACAAACAAATAAGTGAAGCAGAACAAAGCAAAACAAAATAATGCTCCATGAGTGGCACCACACGGACAAAGGACAAACGCCTTCATGTGACTCCCAAAGTTGCCCTGCTCTATCCGGGTGTTTCTCAGCCCTGACCTCCCGACCCGTGTTGCCACATATGTTCTGGACACTCGAATTTTCCAGAAGGGGGCCCAGGATCCGTGTGTTTCTCAGGCGTCCCAAGTGCAAAATATGAACACCCGTGTCTCCCGCCCCGAGCTCCTTTCTCGTGACTCACGCGCTCACCAGCAAAACCGGTGGTTCCCAACCTCGGATGCTTGTTCGAATCATCTAGGACATTTCACTTTTAACAGCGTATCAGGCATCTTCAGACGAATGAAAGAAAACTATCTGGGAATGAAGTCCAAAAACTGGTCTTTGGAAAGCCCCAAGTGAATCTAATGGGCACCTAGAACAGTGGGCTGCGGGCATATTGAAGGCGGAGCAGCTCTGACAAGGAACGACACACACACATCTGTGATGCACCTTACCTCCATTCCTTTGCTCATAACTCTTCCTACCTAGACTGTAGCGCTGTCCTGCTATTTGCCCAGCCAGTGCCCCTTAAGACTTGGCTAAGATAATGTTAATAACCCCAGGGAGCTCTCCCACTCTCTCCCACAGAATGGGTTCGGTCCACTTTCTCTGGGGTCCTTGAACACCAAGGGCATTTCTCTAAAACTGTTACAAATATAATTGTGGGGGAGCGGGTGGCTCAGTTGGTTGAGCATCTGACTTCCACTCAGGTCATGATCCCACAGTTCATGAGTTCCAGCCCTGTGTGGGGTCTGTGCTGACAGCTCAGAGCCTGGAGCCTGCTTCGCATTCTGTCTGTTTCTCTCTGCTCCTCCCTCCCTCGCAGCTCTGTCTCTGTCTCTCAAATATAAAAAAGATTTTAAGTATAATTGTACACACAATTTAATTGCTTCCCTCTGTCTCCTCCAAATACGTTTGAGCTCTTTAAAGGTGAAAACCATAATTTGTGCATCTTTGTTTGCCATCTTTTGAGTTTCACGGGGTCTGGCAAGAACAAATAATTGTTCGGTGAGTACATGAGTGAACATCAAAAGGAATGTCTTGATATTCTTGATAAAATTGTAGACGGGTCACCTTCCTGGAATAAGAGTCCTAGGGTGAAGTTAAAATATTGGGAAGAAGACAATATTTGAGATTGTAGTTGTGAATTGCCAAGCGCTGAGTGAAAGAATCGAATTTTGCAAATGTATTAAAGTATGGGAATAAATTTCTTCACTGTATTTAAAATATTGGCTTAACCATGCAACTCTCTGTTCAAGGTACTGTGGGTGCCTCAGGACTGTATGTATGTAATTAGGAAAGACCCAAAGAGGATTTAGTTACTGTTGTAATGAACTGTCAGCCCTTTACACCTTAGTGTGAATAAATCTTTGAAGGTAGAAGGGTGCCATCTACTGAGAAAATGGAGCATAACAGAGATGTGAAAGCTTCAGAGATTTCTCATTTCTAAATTGTTCCTAGAAATTGTCCTATTAATTTCTTGTTCTGCGCATCACATATTTTATCAAGTATTTTCCTATATCATTTGAAACAGATTCATATTTAGGAAAACTTTAGATCTCCTCAATAAATATTCTGTGCCCATTTTTTAAATTGTTTTTTTTTTTTTTTTTTTGAGAGAGAGGGCATACGTGTGAGCAGGGGAGGGACAGGGAAAGAGAGAGACACAGAATGTGAAGCAGGCTCGGGGCTCTGAGCCGTCAGCGCAGAGCCCGACGTGGGGCTTGAACTCACCAACTGCAAGATCATGATCTGAACCTAAACCGGATGCTTAACCGACTGAGCCGCCCAGGCGCCCCTCCATGCCCGTTTTTAAATACATCACACTTTGTTCATAGTTTCCTTAAAACCTGTCATGGTTTTTCCTAATTATCCTTAATTAAATTAAAAAAAATTAGTGGATAGCACAGCTCCAAAATCCAGAGTTTATTTATTCACAAGCAAAAACACTACCACCTGTCTTGTTACTAAATTCAGGGGAAGGGAAGAATTTTTGACAGAAGGCAACGATCAGGTGTGTCCACATGATTTAATACAAAAGGCAAAACACGCTCAACTAAATGCATCCTTGGAGCCTTTGCAGGAGGGTATCCCTGGCAATGCTGTGTACGCAGGGTCACCTGGATGGCCGTTGAAGAATGGCTTTTCAAGTTGAAACTGTTTTTCAGTTCCTATGGGCATGGCACGGATAATAGCCATTAGTTGCACAATATATTTTCTCAAGATCCTCCCTCATATCCAGGAGACTTAGTCATTAATGAGACAGGAGCCTGGCAGCTCAAAAAAAGTAGCAACAGCATTTATTGGCCAGTTTCTATATTCTGGTCTCTGACCTCCTTACCTTATAAATGGTGTATCATTTAATGAAAATGTTCATATGAGGTAGGTTTTATTTCAAGCTTAATGAGGAAGAAAAAGAGACTCAGAGAAACTGAAGAAACGAACCCAAACTCTTCCATCCAGCGAGGAGCTGACATTCCCAAGGCAATCTCTTCGACTCTCAGACCTAACTTTTCACCATAAGCTGAGCCTGCATCACAAGGGGAAAATAGACAATCTACCCAAGAAAACATAGTTGTGGGCACCATCAAAGAGAAACTCCTTCTTGCTTTGGGGATAAAGAGTTGAGCGAATCCCCATTAATTTGAATTCTTTGTAATATCTGTGGGGAAGTGTTCTTCAAAAGGCTTGATAGGAAAACTGATCATTCCCAGGGGTCCTAAGAAAAAAGAATGCTGAGCATTCAGTTGGATTTGGGAATTGCTGAGCCCTGTATCACTTCCTGAAGAGTCAAAAATGTTTGTTTTAACGTTAAGAGTTCTGAGGGGTAAAGAACTCTGTTTAAATTGATTTATGTAAGGGCTTCATGCAAAATTTTTCTTATAGCACATCGAACACCACAGTGAACACAGCGTAAGAAGCATTGTCCTGGCCAGTGTTCGTGAGGAGCCATTGATGGATTTCTAAGCAGGACAGTGATGTGGTTGGATTTGCATTCTGACACAGGATTCTGGAAGGTAGGCTTTGGGACCGTGAGGGATGCATACAAAGAAATCTAAAAACAAAATGCCTGGGAAAATCGGGAGAGAGAGAGAGACAAAATGGAAAACTATTTAGGGAGTAGGACTCGGGGATAGATGTGATACAGGAAAGTAAAACATAATGAACTAAGCTGCAGATTTCCAGCATGGGTGACTGTGTAGATGTAGCATATGAGAGCAAACTTTTTAAATTCAGTACTTTCCAAATGTATTTAAATCTAACATTAATTATTAGTATTCGTATTTGCACTCCTATTTTTGATGTCCAGTAGAACTTATGTCCTGTAGAATGCACTTTCAGACACACTGTGTGCTGTGGGGTCTTATGCACCTGAAAGGCAATTGGCCCAGAAAATCTACTCAACATCACCCAACTTTTATGGGGGATATCCTGAGAAAAATCTTATCGAAACAAATGAATTTTGCTGTAGAAATTAACAGTGAACATAATTTAAAGTGACCTATAAATCTAATTTAAGAGAAAACCCTTATCTTTTTTGCCAGTCTAAGATCTAGAGCAAAAGTTTGGCAAACTATAGCTCTTGTGTCAAATCCAGCCCACGGCCTATTTTTGTAAATAAAGTTTTATTGGAACATAGTTGTACCTCCTCTGTTTATATCCTGTCAATGACCACTTTCAAGCGGCCCTTGAGCACTGAGTAGTTGTGACAGAGACTGAGAACAGCCTGCAGACTTCAAAATACTATCTTCTTATGGAAACCAACTTGACCATAAATTATAAAAATTAACTAACTAAATAAATAAATATAAAATACTATCTTCCTCTTCACAGAAACGTTTGCAAAACTTTGATCCAGTGAACTGCTCAGGTCATTGGAGATGCTTGTAAAAGATCAGCAAACTGATACATTGAAATCCAAAACTATGAACACCAATACATTTGCAACCTAGGTTCCTGAGATGACACCAGCTAACGAACACAAAGAAATCACAACAAAGAAAAACAAAGCGTAGTTCTCTGGCCCAGCCTCCCTCCCTGCTTGCAGAAATTCAGGAACCCTCCTCCAGCACATACCCACCAAGGTTTATGCACACTTGGTGTCTCCAGCTCCTCCCCCACCCATCATTTGTGCCACTGTCCCCCAGAACCAGAACCCTGGCTCCCACTGCCCAGCAGGCTGGCCCAAGTCGCTACTAACAAATGCCACCTTGGTGCCGCCTGGAACCTTTACCAGTGAGGAACGCGTTCAGCGGCGAATAGGGGATTCTTTCCATACAGAGGTTTCGAAACAAAAACAAAAATAGATATTTATTTCTACATTGAAAAAAAAATCTAGTTGTAAGCATCCAAGGCTGGTTCCGTCCAGGAAGGATGAAGAAGGAAGAAAGGCATAGGGCTGAGGAAGCATTTCGGCCCAAATTGTCTTCTTCAACCCCTTTCCTGGTAGCCCAGCCTAATGGCTTCTGCCAACATCTCATTACTCAGAACTGGCTCACGTGGGAAGCTCTTTCTGCAAGGGAATCTGGAATGATGAGTGCTTAACCTTTCCAACTGTAAAAACGCAGGTCTGATTCAGGCTTCCCCTGTACTTAAAGGCCAAGGTGCTGGCTTCTCAGTATCATTGGCCAGTGGAAGGGCGCACATTGCCCAGGGAAGGAGGGACAACTCTTGTGGCACCCAATCAGGAGAGGCCAGCTAACACCTTTGACCTTTCTAGGGGCAGGCCTAAAGATGGAGGCTATAAGGTAATCACCTATTGCTTAGTCACGCCCTACGTGAGGGTCCTGGGCCCACTCTGTGATTGGTCGATACTCTAAATGTTGTGATTGGTTCCCACTACTGCCAGTATTGATAGGGGGGTAGGGAATGGATTGCTGTGCCTATGTCATCATTTCCTGTAACGTCCCCTTCCTAAAAAAGCCCCTACAGCGCCATGTTCAGGGTTCTGTCTCCACGTGGCCAGTGGGTTGGTGGAGTCTGTGAGCCCGAGCTTATAAGCCATTAATAAAGCCCTTTGCTTTTGCATGCGTGACTCGGTCTCCCTGGTAGTCTCTGGTTTCTTTGGGGGCGATATTGGAAACTTGGGCATAAGACAACCCATATAGTAAAGGAAGAGAGAGGACGCTGGGAATGACTTTTCGCGTACCCAAACTACGTATCCAGTTCAGCGCCTTCATTTGGTTCCTTCCATTCTCCAACACGCTCTCACCATTGTTTGTCCAAGCGAAGACCGAATGCCCCCCACTCCTGTAGGTGCCCTGCACCGATGTGGACGCCACACAGTTTTGTTGGCCACATTCAGAGAGAGAAGTAGAGGCTGTGGCCTCCATTCCTCATATCCCTGGGCATGGGCCATAGCACGCTACGCGACGTCCCAAGAGAAACCTTCCTGCGCGATTCCTCGCTGTACTGACTTTACCCTTATCTCACCTCTGTTCTGCTTCTAATGATTGAAAGAACCTCGTATGTGTACCAGGCCTCTTCCAGAAAACTCTTTCTGACGCCCTCCCTAGCATCTCATGTAGTTCATCTCTGGAAGGTCTTCCAGGTATCTCCAAACAAGGCTAAATCTACAGGGTGTATCCTGCTCGGGATCCCACTCTGTGATCCTCACCAATCAAAAGTAGATGGAAGTAGGGGTTTGGGAACACCAGGGTGCAGAGCTTAGGTGGGAAAGGAATATTTATGAAGTACCTACCATATTTGCACACTTAAGGTCTACATTTTAATTATAAAATGTAAACTATTTAATATCCTTAATATAATATAAAATATTAACATCTATATTTTAATTATCGATATTTTGTCTTTTTAAAAAGCAGATTAGGAACCTCCAGACTGTTTTCCAGAGCGGCTGCACCAGTTTACATTCCCACCAGCAGTGTAGGAGGGTGCCCATCTCTCCACACCCTCGCCAGCATCTATAGTCTTTTGATTTGTTCATTTTAGCTACTCTGACCGGTGTGAGGTGGTATCTCAGTGTGGTTTTG
>NC_043714.1:7804275-7821660 GCF_006229205.1 Suricata suricatta | reverse complement strand
ATGAAATAGAAGTTGGGGTTTTGATTTTTTACTTTGCTTTTCTGTTTGGAGTGTCATTGTAACTACTGTATTGTAAAGGATGGAAAATAATTGCATATGTTAAAAAATATGAAACTTTATAAAGTAAAAATAAAATAAAAATAAAATAAAATTTCAAAAAAAATTTAAAAAAAGCAGATTAGACAGAAATTCTTGGAAAAATGGTGACTGGTACAGTGTCATATTATTAAATGTAGTAAGAATCTGGACTTAAAGGGTTGGGTGAATGGTTGGTTGATTGACTATTATTTTTGGTTAAAATTCATTCTTAAAATGGTGATATTTATTTCATATTCTAAAAAATCATCTTGTCTTAAAATCAATCAGAGTTTTTATTCTCTAAATTAAAGAAGTTGTACTCAACTCAAATGCATCAGAAAATAAACATTTACCCCTTTACTAAATGCAATGCTTTGACCCTGTGCGGTATTAACTAGGAATCTACCCAACATTATAACATAAGAATAACTGTCGGTGTCGAAGATTCAAACTCAAGTCCTGTGCATTATCTCTTTTGACTTTCGCAATTATTGAGTCACTCCATTTTCTCCAGATGGGTCAACCACCTCAGCAACAAGTTCATCAAGTTCACAGGTTGGCAAATTTAAGGAGCACTACGTAAGTGCTCCTTCCCTCCCCCAAATATTTTTACAACCAGCTCACTAGTGCTTGGCACATTTTCATTAGAGATAAAGCTCTAACTCCACAATTAGCAATAAGACTGAACAAAATGTCCATGGTGTGAAGACAACACAGTGATTAAGAGTTCAAGCTCTAGACAGATAGGCCAATGATCCAACATGAGCTCAGCTATTATTATGTTTTCTCATCTGTAAATGGAATAATCATTCTCTCTACCTCATGTGGGTTTTTTTACACAATTAAATAAAATAATATTTACAAAGCACTTAGCCTGGTAGTAGGAAGGACTCAGTAAATGTTAGTTGTTGTTGGACTGATGGGAAAACGAGAGACAGTGTTAGGGCACCAAAGTATCTAAAGGGAGAAGAGAAAAGACCATCAGAAGAATGGAGAAGATCCTGTAGCACCTGATGGACAAACCAGCCAAATCTCTTGATTTTTCTGCACGTTGGTGGGTGGGCCAGCCAAGGGCCCATGAGCTGTGGAGCAGGACTCACTGCGGGAGGCAGTGCAGCAATGCACCACCAGATGGCAGCATAGAGCCGTTGCCATTTTCACCCTGAAGCCCTGCAGTTTTCATCCTGCTGGGCTGCACAGGACCGTAAGAAGAATTGGGTTCACAGCAGTGGAAATCCGAGTTGTCCCAGCCAGACCCTCTGTCATGCACCATCTAAGTCCTGAGGGTTAGTGTTCCTAAAGTCCTATTTCCATCCACTTTCCCTCCCTCTACCTTTTTTTTGTGCTCTAATTCAAACTAGAGAATGACTAGTAAATCTGATTTACTCAAAAGAGAATCAATCTACACCCAAAGCAAAAAATTGCAGGGTTCACTCTGCAGCAGGCCTTTTAGCTGTTCTTTCGAAGCCCCTAGCACTTCAGCTATGACTAAAACTTTTATTAAAACAAACCACCCTTTGCCACGCTTAACTGCACCATCAGTGATAGGTAATTCACATTCTGACGAGAGCACTTCAAAAGAAAAGTCAAACATTATTCCATCCACATCTTTTAAAAACAATTTTCGGATATGGGGGTGCTTCTAAATGGATTCCTCCCAAGAAAGCATATTTCATCCCCAAACCCAAAAACTTTATGAATTTTCATTGTTGATCTAGAGAAACAGGCCCTTTTCCATCATACCCACAATTAGGAATAACATTGCAGTGATCCATCTCCATCTCCATCAAAATACTGTAGGACCATTATTCTAAATCTGTTCATGTTTAATGGGGTCTAAGGAAGTCATTCAAGGACAAGTTCACAGGTAGAGATAATGTCCCCCAAACAGGAGATTTACATTTGGTGCTTGGTTTTCCTCAACAGATGTGAAAAATACATGCAACCAAATGATTGCCTAGAAAGTATGCACGTGCAGAAGCTAGAAACATTATTGCCACTCGGGTCAGCCTTCCCTGACACCTGGAATTTTCCCCTGATCTGAATTTTTACTGTGATAGAATTTTTTTACTCGGCCTGGTACTGAAGCATGTTCATATCCCCTGTTTCTATTGGAATGTCTAACTTTAATATGGGTTCAGTGTGAGTCTACGTCAATTTAAAAAATATTTCCAAAACCATGTCTTAATAATGACACTACGCTGAGCGGAAGACAAAGAAAAACTCCACTATTTGGAACATGTGTTCCTACCTCAAGTTAATATCACCAGTAATTAACTTCTTCAGCAACAGTAACACACCCCTTGATGCATCTTCTAATACAATGCACGGAGAAGGCTGCAAGTGTTCGTAGATGGGACTCCTTGCAAAAAGTATAACTTGAATCCAGTCATGAGGAAACCGTGGATCAGCCCCAGCTGAGGAACATTCTGCAAATAATTGGGCTCTACTCTTCAAAAATGTTACTCATGGAAAGAAAAAAAAAAAAAAGAGGTAAAACCAGAGAGACATGAAAATGAAATGCAACGTGAGATCCAGGATTGGATCTCAAACCAGAAGGAAAAAAATCGCTGTAGAGAACAGTCCTGGAACAAAATGTGAAATCCACACAAGGCCTATAGATTGGATATTAATGACGTACTGATGTAAAGTTTCCTGGTTTGGGGAACTGTATGTGGTTGTATAAGTGGATCTCCTGTTCTTAGGAAATACACACTTGAAACATTTAGTAAAGGGCAATGAACTCTCAAGTGACTCAGAAAGAATATATAATTGTTATGTGTATAAAATACACGTAAGAGAGACAAAGTGCAAACATAGCAAATGTTAACAGTTGGTGGATCTTAGTGAAGAATGTATCGAAGTCCCTTGCACTGTATATGCAACTGTTCTATAAATTTGAAATTGTTTCAAAGGAAAGGTAATCCATTAAAAAACAAAAAAAGTAGGGACACCTGGGTTGCTCAGCCGATTAGGCATCCGACTTCGGCTTAAGTTATGATCTCATGGTTTGTGGGTTGGAGCCCTGCATTGGGCTCTGTGCTGACAGCTCAGAGCCTGGAGCCTGCTTCGGATTCTGTGTCTCCCTCCCTCTCTGCCCCTCCCATACTCACGCTCTGTCTCTCTCTCTCAAAAATAAACATTAAAAAAATATTAAAAAAAAAAAAAAGTAGCCAGAAAGTCATTCCAGACTCAGATCAAGTAAAGCCATTTTGGCTTCATTCTTTTCTTAAAGAAAAACATGCACCAAGAAAAAACAAAAAAGGAAAATGTAAAAAGAAAAGAAAATCACATGGAACCTGCACCCCTGCCAGGTGGGCGTTCCCCTACCTGCAAGGTTCGTGCCCTCTCTGTGGTTGTGCCAAGGCTCCATCATCTCTAGGCTGTTGGCCTCGCCCTGCCCTCCCCATTCTCACCAGAGCAGCGTGCCTTTTGTGTTCCCCACGTTCAGCAAAGTTACACACATTCACCAAAAACAAACAAATGAAACTCACCAAAGTAGAGATTTGGGCAAAATACATAGTAAAGTGTCTGGCCAAATATTTCAGCACTTGAAGACACCAAACTTTGTTTCGTGCCAGCAAACTCCTTCTCCTCTTGCTCATCCCCAGAGCTCGCCTTCCGCCCAATGCCCTCCCCTCTAGTTTTATCTCCCTCCCTCCACCCCGCCTCTAAAGGGCAGCCCAATTCGCCCTTACACTGTGGCTCCCCCCCTCCCCCCACCGCATGCCGAAGCCAAAAGCCACGCTGCTGTATCTTAATCTCCCAAATCAGATCAGATGGGGACCCGCCCTCTGTTTGAGCCAGAGCCTTGAGGTCCCACTGTGTCTGCAGGTCAAGGGTGAGGCACCGACACTGAACACAACTCGGCCACTAACCCATGGCGGGCCTTTAGCAAATTGTATAATCTTTCCTGTTCTCAAATTTCAATTAAGTAAAACAGAGGATTAAGTAATTTCTAAAATCACTTTTAGTTCTGAACGACTATAATTCTATGGCTCTAGAGCCAGGAAAAACAGAAATAATCAGAAAATCTGGAGCAGAAAAATTTTGAAGTGCAACAGAATGAAAGATGATCACGAACATTGTTGGTTTATTTTAGGGCTTGGATGCAGAGGATAGAGCAGTAAGACTCCCCTCACACAGGCTGGTAGAGGAGAACTAGGTGATTCCACTAATGATTATAGAAGGAGATGATAAATGACTTGGTAGAACAGTCGACCGTGACTCTGACCAGCTAGGGATGAATGACACATCTCCAGATACTGTAATTAAACATCTCTGAGACCAGACTCGAGCACTAAGTTTTCTTCCTTTATATTTTCAACGGCTTGGGAAGTACAGGTAGTTTTTTAGGTGGCTAGATCAATGGTTCTGAACACATGGTCTACAAGTCTAGACTAGAGATCATGACCGCATCAAGGGACGGGTTGATGAACAGCAAGTCCAACGTAAGGGAAGTAGGTGGAGACCAGACTGGTTGAATGACTTGCCAAAGGCCACACAGAGGGTGGCTCACTGCCGGAATGTCTGACGCGGTGGCTCACTGCCGGACCTCCTCATCCGTGAGACACGTCAGTCAGTACCGCGCTGGCATCCTGTGCTCTTACTGAGGCCAAGGCCATACTTGACTTGTGGCATTGATTCGCACATTTCAGCCCTGTCCATGCCTCTGGGGCTGCGTGGCAGCCTAGGCAGGTCACGTACAAGGACGTCTTCTGCAGTGTCGGAGTCTTTCCACCCCGCTGGGACGCGGTCGGACATGCGCACCCTTTGCTTTCTTGAGGCGGGTCCCTCTCGGCCGTGGACCCAGTGAATATAATCACAAACGAACTCTTCAGATGTGACCACTCAGGTGCTTTCTTTCTTGCAACGGCAGTAAAGGAATAGGGTTACGTGTTGCCCCCAAGAAAGTTGCATCTCCACCAGAGTGCCTCCGGACATTTGCGATGTTGGAAAGCCATTGTCCTATAGCACCTGATGCCTGATCTGAGTTCACACTAACGTGTCCAAGGAAAAAGCCAATTCACTTAGAGAAATAACAACATCTCTTCTCCGATTTGTCTGCAAAGCGAAGATAGAGTTAAGGGGAGATCCCTGCTAGAAGGTGATTCCCTTCATCACTGCTATTGGCAATAATAAAGACAGCCTTTTTCACGCGATACAGTGATGATCCCTTCCATCTTACTGCGTGAGAGAACAAAACAGAAAGGCATCGTGCCTCCTGCTAGCTCTGCAGCGAGCTTTCTCCAGCTCCTCTCGGGTTATTCCCTAGACCCTGCCAAGGCTCCATGAGAGCTATGCTTTTGGAGCCCCCCTTCTCTGTGCAGGGAGCACTCCCCCCGTTTCTCTGTGCAGGGAGCACTCCCTCCAAAGCCTCGGGCCCAGCAGAATCTGCTCTCACACATCCCCTTGCAATATTTTCTCATGAAAACATCTTCAAGACAAACAGGAATGTGATTCCTTGAATCTCAAGGTCTTATTTGGTCTTGACACGTGATGGAAACTGCGCTGGGGCACCTGGGTGGCTCAGTCAGTTAAGGTTCAGCATCTGACGCCTGATCTCAGCTCAGGTCTTGATCTCAGGGCTGTGAGTTCAAGACCCACACAAGGCTCCGTGCTGGACATGAAGCCTACTTTAAAACGCAAAAACAACAACAAACACTCCCTAAGCATCTACAAGTGTGTCCTTTGGTGTTATTTTTGCCTTTAATGCGACCATACTCCTAGCCGGGTCTCTCGAGGTCCTTTGTAACCCATAATATTTCAGAAAAAGAATAAAAGTGATTCCTCATCAATTCAAAAGTTTGAGAATTCCTAACCTAGGAATTTGGGTTTAAAAGGACATAAAGTCTGGGGTGCCTGGGTGGCTCAGTCAGTGAAGCCGCCGACTCTGGCTCAGGTCATGATCTCACAGTTTGTGGGTTCAAACCCCTCGTCGGGCTCTGTGCTGACCGCTCAGAGCCTGGAGCCTGCTTCGGATTCTGTGTCTCCCTCTCTCTCTGACCCTCCCTTGATTGCACAATCTCTCTCTCTCTCTGTCTCTCTCTCTCTCTCCCCTCTCTCACTCTATATATATACACATATATAATAAAATTAAATTTAATTTAATTTAAAAAGTTTAAATAAATAAAATAAAGATAAAAGGACATAAAGTCTAAGGCCCGTGTTCCAGAGAATAATCTAGACACACAGTTCAATCTGTGAGATCCTTCAGTCACAGGAATGGGGAGTTGTGGAATCAGGGGGCTCCATTTCTCATTTTTAGAAATCAGACTGAATCCGAAAATCTTTCCTTCAACATACTAGCCATGGGAACTTGGGCAAGCCACTTCACCTCTTCAAATCTCACTAGATTGTTGGTAAAAACAAGTCTGACCACGAGTCTGCTAACAAACACGTTTCAGTTGGGAGCAGCAGTATCAGCAGCAGGAGGTGCACTCACACATTGAGCTGTGGGTTCTGAAATTACAGTGCATACGTTAAAGTCGTGGCTCCATCCCGCACCAATGAGGTGACTACGGGCAAATCACTGAACTCCAACTCCAAGTCATAGGTATTTCTTCTCCAGTGTAAGGTTGAAGGTGGTCATGAAGAATAAGAGAGAGAAAAGCAAAGTACCCACGGGGAGTGCCTGGCACAGTGCTTGGTGAATGACAAGCATTTACAAATATTATTATTCATGAAGATGTAGAATCAGCAGCGCTAATTTTAGTGTTTTATTATGGAGACAATTTGTAATAATTATTAACAGTGCAAACCCTCCCCCCAAAATGTTCTTGGCAGGATTAATGTCTCCATCTTTGACTAGTGCCTGTCACAAATACCAATCCTCTCTGAATGGTGCAAGGACCTTTGAAAGAATGTTCTAGATGAACTAGAAGTACACATGCTCCAATAATCGTCCAGACAAGGAAACATTTTTTTTTCCCTGCTGAGCTGTTCTCTCCTTCTGACTTTATTAAAAATCCCTCTTGTGTTACTCAAATAGACTAGACACTGATAAAAACAATAACAATTCCTGCCAGTAGTTCTGATACAAAAATTTTCGCTGGTCTAATATGAGTCTTTTGAGTATTTTCCTGACATCCACTTATTCTCAGGGAGCGCTATTATATAATAGATCTGCACTGGATTTGAAGTTGAAACAAAACCAAATATATTGTGTCCTCACTGCTTCTCCATCTACTGTCTGGGACAGAATTCTGTGGCCCTGGACTATGGCTAGATTTTTTTTTAATCTATTTCCTCCTCTATGAACATAGGAACCTCAGTACCTGCCCTGTGTGTCTTCCAGGGTTGTTACTGGAGATCAGATGAGGAAAAACGTGGGTCGACTTGTAATTGAAGTCCTTGTACAAAATTTAATTTGTTCTTATTTCAAAATGTGAGCTCACTCACCCACACAAACACCAATTCTTGGATCTTGTTTGCACTAACTGAAAAACAACTTATTTGGTTGGTACATTTACCCCATCATCGGGGCCTGGACTTGGCTCTGGAAAAGGAGGGACGGGCGGGGTCGGAACACACTTGAAGGTGCTCAGATGCCGATGTCTTCTCCGAGAACTGGGAGGTCTGGTCTGCTGCAAGAGCTTTTCAAAGCCTCCTTTAAGGAATTTTACCAGGCCTTCTCCGAGCTGTGCACGCGCCAAAACATATATTGACATGATAAACCACAATGGATTTAAGTGTTTAAAGTCAAAAATACACTTTTAAAAATAAGTACTTAAGTTGGCTGACGGAGCAGTAATACCTGGCCCCTGAATCGAATTTGTTTAGAATAAACCACAGAGTAAACTTTTTCTCAACGTTTTGCATGGAAGCAAGGAAAACCAAAGACAAAAAATACAGTTCCGTGAACCGTTTCCTCGTTTCTGCATGCAGCAACAATCGCGGCTCGGAGCGAAGCCAGCAAACTCGGACATCCCTGCTAGAGTGTTTAGGTTCAAATTAAAATTAAAGATGCTTCCCAGTCCCTGGCTCCGTGCGCGTCTCTGTTTTACACTTGTCTCTTATACTTCCTTTACTCCCCTTCCTGATGTCCAAAACACTGACTACAAAAGAATCCCCCAGACTTGAAAAAAAATTGCTGAAATTTTTCAGCAAAAGTACCTGTTTTTCACCCATGTGTTCTGTGTTTCACGTCTGTGTTAAGGACGGATATATCCAGACTCTCTTTTCTTTCCCCTTGGTATGCGAAGTTCCTATTACACTTCTCAGTTGTCTCCGTTGTTTCCATTTGGGGGGAATATTATGAAATATTTTGACTTGAGCAACTTCTTCTGTGGGCAGGATTTCGAGGGTGTTCCGAAGTGTAGAGGTGATGTTGTCTCCGTCATCCAGGGAGAGAGAGATTCCCAAGCAGGCTCTACCACCCTGTGAGCACGGAGCCCGGGACGGGGCTCGAACCCACAAACTGTGAGATCATGACCTGAGCCAAGATCGAGAGTGGGGCCCTTCACTGATCGAGCCACCTGGACACCCCGCCTCCAGAGTAGTCTAAGAAGGGATATTATTATTATCCTATTATTTTGTGAGATTTGAAGCACCAGAGGGGAGAGAATTTGTTTAAGGAGATAGGTAGCTCGGAGAACTCTTGCTCCCCTCATGGCCTCTAGTTCAAAGATGTTCAGTGTGATCAGACTGCAGGTGACCCAAGAAGGTCTCAGAATTTTCCACAAGGGCCTTTGTTCTCTCCTCTCCAGAACTGGTTCTCTGGTTGGAGGGTAGGAGCTGAAGAGAAGTTCCCCACTATGGCCTGGACGTGGGGCAGATCAGAAGTTGTCGAATTCTTCCTATGGCTTATGGGGACCCTCCACAAGTTGAGATGTGGATTCACTGGGCTTGCTCACCCTCATCCAAGACAAAGGACTGATACACTAGGTGCTTAGCATAGCACGGCCTGCTGGGACAGCAACCAGCACGTTTCCAAAAAGAGAAAGAAGATTTTCTTCCTCCTACCCCAGGTTACATTACTCCGTTCAAATAGTGACTTAATTATTTTACACTAGCCTTCTGATCATGGCCCTGAGCCTGACTATGAGCACACAGTGCCATGTTCCAGAGAAAAGTGAGAAACTGAGGCAATCTTGTTGCAAACGTGGAATGAGATGCTCATGGACAACTAACTGAACTTTTCACCTAGGATCTTTGGCCGGCTCGTGGGAAGAGATTTTCTTCAGAGCCTTTGCATTCTACAGATTCAAAATCGAAAGTGTCTTTGAATGCAAACACTCCATGCAGAGACTTTGCTTACTTTTTTAACTTCATGTTTTTTGATGTTGGGAAACAAACACCCACTTTCCAGAATTTGAATCTAAACAAGAATAGAATTATACGTTAATCAATAGGTGTATCCACAGAGCTTATAACGGGACACTGATCTGATATGGACTCTGCTCATTTCATGTATGACCACGGCACCTACTTACTTCCGGTTGTTTATAGTTTGAAAGTTCATTGCACTGACCCATGGTCCTGCCTTCACTGTTGTCCTTTGCTGCTGGATACTAGAATGCTTTGACACTGCTTTTCACTGGAGCATTTTCATTGCCTCGATAAATATGATTTCCAAGGGTTTTTTTTTTTGTTTTTTTGTTTTTTTGTTTTAGAGGGAGAGGGAGCACAGAGAACACGAGTGGGGAAGGAGCAGAAAGAGAGGGAGAGAGAGAATCCCAAGCAGGCTCTGTTCTCTCAGCATGGAGCCGACCCAGGGCTTGAACTCAGTGAACTGTGAGACCATGACCTGAGCCAAATTCAAAAATTGGTCACTTAACCGACTGAGCTACCCAGGCATGCTGATTTCCAAGTTCTTTGAATGCCTATTCCTGCTCTCAGACGGATGTTCATACGACTTGTTTTTACTTCCATATCCTAAAACCAAGATGTTTATTAGATAAGCAAAGTCACGCATTTGGGTGGTGGCCCCAATCACTGCCAGGGAGGACTGAGCTCTGTTGCTGGGGCCTTGCCATGCCCGGTACATCCCCTCCCCCCACCCTAACAGCCCATTACTCCTTGCCCTCTCTTGCCTTCAGGGTCCCATTGTTCACAGCACTTAAAACTTTCTAATACGGTATCTAGTTCATTTATTGTGTTTATTGCTAATTGTTGCTTCCTCGCACTACAATCAAATAACTCCCAGGAGTCTTTGCCTATTTTGTGTAGTAATAAATTTCATTTGCTTTAAATCTCTTTAAGGACATTGCAGCACATATAGTAGGAATTCAATAAGTATTTGTTCTACAAATAAATGCCAGAGATAGGTACTTCTCTAATGCTCAGGTCAGAAAGCTTTCCTTACTGACTGCTAAATCTTTTGCTTGCTGACTTCCTTCATCTCTAGGTGTTGAACATTGGCCAAATTTTAAACTCTGTCCATGTCTTTCTTGTACAATCCTCTGTGGCCCAGGACTTTTACCGAATCTAGACACACCCGTTTCTTTGATCCATTCTGACCCGTAGTCTTCAAAGTGCCCCGTGTTTCAATATAACACATTCACTCTTGGTTATTCACCCTGTTTAAGTAGATCTGCCCTATCATTTGTCTTATTGTTTAGGGAAGTATTCAGAACCCGAGAGCCATAAACATTTCAGGAGAAAGGTCTCTATTCAAACTAACATAATGCTCTATCTTTGTAAATACGCTGGCTTCTTGAAGATTATTGAGTTGTCAAACCATATAATTCCATGCGTCTGGCCCTCTCCCTTACAGATGCTCAGATAATAAAATACTGTACTTAGCTTGGTAATCACTCGGCAGTAAAACAACAACAACAACTCTTATCCAAGAGTTCTATTTTGAGAGTGTGAGGAGTTTAACAACACGGAAGTAGATAGGATTTTTTTTTAAATGTTTTATTTTAGTTTTTGAGAGACAGAGCACGAGCAGGGGAGGAGCAGAGAGAGAGGGAGACACAGAATCCGAAGCAGGTTCCAGGCTCTGAGCTGTCAGCACAGAGACTGTCACGGGGCTCAAACACATGAACGTGAGATCATGACCTGAGCCTAAGTTAGACTCTCAACCTACTGAGCCACCCAGGCGCCCCAGAAATAGATAGTATTGACCTTCTATTCCAGGAAATAAAAACAAACTATAAGACCCCTGATTCTCAAAATTTAAAGCTCCCATTTGAATGGAGATTTCATAATTCTCTTTTTACTTTTCCTTCTCTTCTAAACATAGGAATAGAGAATAACAAACTATAGAAATGATCCCTGAAAGTATAGTCTTAGGAATGGAGAATAAAAATAAGTAATGTTTATTGGTGCTTCCTGTTTCGGTCACTGTCCTAGGCTTTTTACGAGTGTCATCTTATTCAATTCAACCGCCCTCTGAAGTTGGTATTTTAGAGTTGCAGAACTAGATACTTTTACATTGAGCAATTTGTTCAAAGCCTATGGCTTCGGATAGCTTAGGATAGTTAGAAAGAAGTAGGGTTGTAATCTAGCCAGGACAAGGCAAAGCCCACACCTTCCCCCACCGGCTGTACACGTCCCTTATTTCTGCAGCTTTTCACATTTTCACTCCCCCATATGAAGGCATTGTAAAAAGAGATAAAGGTAATTGATCCCAATACTACTCTAAGCATACTTGTGCTAGGTATCAGGGGTCCTAAGGCTGTGAAAGCTTGGAGCTTGCAGACCCTATGGCAAACAGGGCTGCAGAAGAATTAACCAGCCTGAGCTTTACTGTGCTCTCAATGTTTGGTTTTGTTTTCCTCAGAGGTAAAGAAATGTAGTTTATTGAGATTGTGCAAGACATTTTTCAAAAGTGAGAATTATATACAGAAGCTGTCAAGGGTTTGGAATGCTGTTCTACAAGATGACATACACATCTGAAATGAAAGAAACAGAGAGACAAGATGACACTGGAGTTGCCAAGTGCATGAACTATAAATTAAAAACACCCCCACCCCAATCTACAATTCTCCACGTCTTTCAGGAGCCAGTGTATGTGTCAGGAAGCTCTTCAGTACAACAAAATGACAAAACCAGTCTTTTTATCCAGGAACCGAATCCACTCCGCAGATCACCTGGACCTTCGGGGCCCCTCTCCTGTGCTATTTCATGACAAAGAACACTGTCACCTCCCGCCAACGTCGCGTCTTACTATCACTTCAAGAGCAGAAAATGGAGATGGGGTTGACAGGGCGCACGGAGTCAAACGTTTCGAAAGACTCCTTAGAGTCAATGAATGGTTTGGTGGAGAATCCGTTATACAGTCAACGATACGGATTAATTTGTAAATTTCCTCCTGGAGGATAAGTTTTTTCATTCACTTTCACGTCCCCTCCAGAAGCCTTTGATTTGTGTGCAGACTCAGTCAGTCCGAAGGGGCGAAATGAATAATAATCCAAATAATAGGCACAGTCAGGAGCTGCAAAGAAACGAAAGGTGCTGAGGAGGCAAAGCCCACGGCAGGGAAAATGGGAGTGGGGGGTGGGGCAGGCAGGGGATAGAGGCGAGTTTCCTTAAGCTACAAGGGTCTCAAGTCTTGTGTCTGCAAGGCAAGGAGAACACTGACTTCACAGGGCTGGGGGTTGTTTAGATCTGTTCACGTTGCGGACAGTACCTTGTGAAGGACGGAGTGCTGTGCGGGTGGGCAGGATCCTAACAGTCTCTGCTTTTGCAATTCAGTGCGGGATGTGATTGACACTACCTATGTGTACAAGGCAGGGCCCAAATGACAGGCTCCGGCATAGCATCGTGGACAGAGTCAACTAGAGCTGCACTTGGCTCTGAGGCACAGGGAAGGTACAAAGAGGGGGAGGCTGTGTGTGAGGGTGGGGTTACCTGGGGACTAGGCGTGTGGGAGAGAATGGACACCCAAAGGCTTCGGGGTGTCGGAAGAGCTCAGACCCTTACAGGGAATGGAGGACCGTTTTTGAAGGGAAGGGAAGGGAGAGGACTCTTTTTTATGGGAAGAGGACCATCCAGCCACAGTCAGCTTTATCTGTGCATGTTATGCCCTGAACACTGATGGATAACATTTTCTTCTGGGTGACTTAGGAAACATTTCTAATTCTTTTTATAATCTCCCCCGTCCATAATGAATTTTCTTATTTTGCTCATTGGAGCCTTCAGGAGTATATGAAGCACTGGGGTTGTGTTAGGGCATGCGTGAGAGAAAAATTATGGGAACAGAACATTCTGGACCAAATTATATTGTGAAGCTGTAAAAACAAAGGAGAGAAAATAACAGGTTGGCTTTTTGTAATCACTTCTAGCACAAAATTTGGGGGGTATTGTAGGGGGGCTTTGGGGGAGGGGGATTGAGTGAGAGAGTTATAGTAATTGAAATTATTGCTTTAGCAGAATAGACCAAGAATTAGCTAAGCGTTCATTTACTACAAATAAATTCAGTATATCTATTTTTTTTTATGAATGTGTTTCGAGTATTAATATCTACTGGCACAACATATGTGAAACCTTCTGTGGGTTTCACAACAACTTAGAAGATAGCGCACTTTGGGGCACCTGGGTGGCTCAGTGGGTTAAGCGTCTGACTCGGCTCAGGTCATGATCTCCCAGTTCCTGGGTTCCAGCCCTGTGTCGGGCTCTGTGCTGACAGCTTAGAGCCTGGAGCCTGCTTCTCATTCTGTGTGTCCCTCTCTCTCTGCCCCTCCCCTGCTCACACTGTCTCTGTCTCTCTCTCAAACATAAACATTAAAAAATTTTTTAAGATAGGCAATTTTTAAACATCTAATATTCATAGTAGGGAAAGGCTCTCAAAGCTGACGCTGCTTACTGTTCAGGTAGCAATGGCAGCGCCAGAACTTAAATCCAGATATTCTGACTCCAGATGCAATACTATTTCCAATCACATCATGTTTCACTTCTGTGTATTAAGCAGGATTTTTTGGTTTAGGCTCTGGCATCAGAAGCTTTATTCTCATCATTACTCATCTTTCTTTTTTATGCTCCAGTGCACACTGCAATCCACAGCCTGCACCCAGCACCCACTGAATCACCCCGTCCTTTCTCTCAGTGCACACTGCAATCCACAGCCTGCACCCAGCACCCACTGAATCACCCCGTCCTTTCTCTCAGCCCCTCACATCAACCTCTCCAGGCCCTCCCATCCCCCTGCCTAAACTGCCTTGCAAGTTGCCCTCTTCCCCGCATCCTGCCAATAGGATGCTGTGAAACAACCCACACTTTCTTTTCCTTCCCCTGGAGAGCTACCAGTATTGGTGGAGGGATCGGAGTTGATCTCAAGCCTGTTTATCTGTGGACTCTAAACATCATGAAGAAAAACAAAAAAATCAAGCCCCTGGACAGGTTTGGTGGACGAACTGATTTTTAGATATAATTTACAAGTCTTCCTGGAAGAAAGCAGGTGCTTCGTCAATTCAACTTTCTCATTCACTCTTACATCCCCTACAGAAGCGTACAAGACTTTGCATGTTGGTGTGCAAGAGCTCCCCCCGGGTTACAGAGGAAAGGCCCCGCACCCTGAGACAGTGCAGCAGGCGCGCGGCGCTGAAGGCGGGAGGCGGGCGTCACACTGGCCACTCTGCACTCTCAACCACCGACAGCCGACGCCACTCATGATGGTAAGCCTGTCGATGAAAACGGCTCCAGTGCTTTAACGGAAAAGCAGACCAAGCCCACCTTTTTTAGCTCCTTTGCAGAATAAAGCACTTGACACTGCCTGATGGTTCTCATTTTCTTATTCTGCAAAATAAAAGCAGAAGGTGGGGACTCAAGAGAATGCATAGGCAGCTTTAATTGCCTAATTTTACCACATCTGACTGTGTACGCAGCTCCCAGGGGAATACACAGTGAGTGTTACTGGGGAGGAGGAGGAAGATGAAGAGGAAGGACATTAATTCTCACTGGCAGGCCGAAAGACAACACACGTGAGCTGAACCTGAAGGCGGCGCTTACCTGCAGCCCTTGAGGGATGGCCGTTCAAGTTGAGAAAATGGGGTGGGTTCGGCCCATGGAGAATGTGACAGCAAGCTACCCTGCACAGCAAGGATACAGCCAGACATCTTCCTGTCTGTCTCCCTCACTGAAATGTAACGTCTCTGATGACACAGTCTTGGTCTTGTCTGTCCAAAAGTAGACCTGCTCCCAACCGCCCCAAGCCTGCACGCACCCTTCACAAACATCCCCAGATCTTAGAGGACCTGGTAAACCAAAGGAAGGAATTTGGACATTTATCGTGAGGCGAGGGACAGGACTTGGAGATTGGAGCAGGACTTAGTGTGTTTGCATCTTGGAAAGATTCTCCTTGGCTGCAGTATAGAAAAGGAATCAGGAGTCAGGCAAGAATTTATAGAGGAAAACAGTTGTGAGGGTCGCAGTGACTCAGGGTCATTGTAAGACCCTGTCTCAGCACCTCAGAATCACTCTCCTAAATCCCAACTGGATTTGACCCTCTCCAACTCATAGCTTCCCTTTAGGTACAGAGAAGGTTTAAAGTCTCAAGCAGAGGGTTCGAGGCCCCTCATGTGTACCTACTCTGCCTTTTATTTTTTCCTTCAGAGACTCTGGCCTCAAGCAGGAAGGACTAATCCCCCCAAAGCCCCACACGCACATATCCCTATGTGTTTATTAAGGGACTTAGCGTCTTAGAAGCCTTGTTCCTACCATGGTGCTCAGTTCCTTCTCCCCAACAGCACAGGGAAGTTCTCTGAGGGCTAGATGGTGACTTCATGCATGTTCCTCCCACCCGTTTAGCCCCAGCCCTTTGCATGTAATAGGCACTTGGCAAATATTTGTTGAGCAGAATTGAACTGTAATAGCAGTACTTGCACTTGGATTCATTTAGTATTTATTGAGCACCAGAAACCAGAAACAAAAAGACTGATCCATTTAATTACATTAAAATATAAAACACGGCACAGAAATTTTAAGTGAAAAGACAAAATATATGAATCACAAATGACAGATAGGTAGATTCCTTACTATCCCACGAGTCCCCCAAATCATCCACACCAACAATTTAAACAAACAAAAAAAGCAGGCAAAGGAGGAAATCAATACACTCATTCCATTTTTCATTCATCAATTGTAAGGATGAAAGGGCTTTAAAGCACCCAGTGGGACAGAGGGTGTGAGGAAAGAAACACTCACAGGCTTTGTTCATGAGAGCAGAAATTGGTACGCTCCCCCCGGGACAGTGATTTGTCAATACCTATAATATTTAAAATGCAGAAGCCTTTATAACCTAGAAATACTTATTCTTGGAAATGTATTATAGAGATTAGAACAGAACAGGAAAACAGCCATACATAAAGATGTTTGTTCCAACCCTGTCTCTAATAGCAAACCCATCAATGGGAGACTGTTTCAACGGCAGTATAACTACACAAGGGAAAACTGCAGCCATGGAAAGGAATGGAGTACGGGCCTGGGAGCTCAGTCAGTTAAGCATCTGACTTTGGCTCAGGTCATGATCTGTTTGTGAGTTCCAGCCCCATGTTGGGAGCCTGGAACCTGCTTCAGATGCTGTGTCTTCCTCTCTCTCTGCCCCTTCACTGGCTCATACTCTCTCTTTCAAAAATAAACAAACATTAAGGGGCACCTGGGTGGCTCAGTCAGTTAAATGTCTGACTTCATCTCAGGCCATGATCTCACCGTTCATGAGTTCAAGCCCCGCGTCGGGCTCTGTGCTGACAGCTCAGAGCCTGGAGCCTGCTTCAGATTCTGTGTCTCCCTCTCTCTCTGCCCCTCCCCTGCTCGCTCTCTGTCTCTCAAAAACAAGCAAACATTAAAAAATATTTAAAAAATAAACACTAAATAAAAGAATAGAGTAAATCTATAATCACTGGTGGAGAATTATTCCAAACTATATCACTAAGTGAAAAAAGCATCCCTGCTTACGCATTAGGATGTTCCTTTTGCACAGGACAGACAGACAGATATGCCTGGATATGCATCAAAAAACTTGAAAACCTCTTGACATCGGCTGCTTCTGGGCAGATTTATTTACACTGTCTACCCTTTTGCACTGTTTGGACCTTCGAACATTGTGCATCCTTTTGCATTGTTTGAGCGCGTTTTTCAAGGCGTTCAAAAGCCACCCCTCCCCAAGTACGTACACATCAGTTGATGGTGTACACACACTGGACGCTCACCAGGTATTATGGCTGGAGAACCGTGAATGACACTGCTTGTAACCTCCAGGAGCTTTCAAGGAAGGGATTCTTAAGTGGATTTTTACACACTACACACACAGCGTGCCACGCTCTCCCACTGCATGGAGAATCTGCAGGGAGCTGCTTCCTCCCAAGAGTGAGATGCAGGCGAACACACTAAAATGCCTTCTACACATTTTTAGTTGATAGTAGA
>NC_043714.1:7797128-7804175 GCF_006229205.1 Suricata suricatta | reverse complement strand
CAGTCAGGGTCATATGGCTTAAAAACATCTGACCTGGGTTTTGGATGAAGACCAAGGAGATGGACAGTTTGCTGTCAGCAGCCTTTAAAATAATACTCTTGACCCAGCACCAGATACAAAGGGACACAAGCTATCTGTTTTCATTGATTTTTTTAGCATACAATTAGACATTAAATAGCACAGGTTATAAATAGCTGGTAGGCATGAGAGTGGCCACACGACTCGCCCCCATCACCACATTGAATGTTCTCGTGTTTACAGCATGAAATGGAGCGGGGCTCTGGTCTCATCCCAGTGTGTTCACCTACAAACCCCCCTCCCCTTCGTGCCCACCTCTAAGAGAATCATCTCTTTCCCGTGACTGCCGTCAAGAAAGAGCACTATTCCTTCAGAAGGTTATCCAATATGTATGGACGTTAGTCAGAGAATCCTTTAAGCCTTTCCGTAAAGAAGAAAACCAGTTCTTGTGCATGCCATTTGTCTAAGACGGCCCTCCTGCACCCCTGCTTTCCTGCCCCTCAACATACTTACCTTATCTGAACACAGGTGAGGCAGTGATTGAGGGCAGGGGTCTTGCTCTGCACTGAGCCCAAGATCTGAGGCCCGCCGCACACCCACCCTGGACTTACCTTCCCGGTCTTCTGTCCGCCATGCCACCACCCACCTTACCCTCTTGCTGGGCCGTCTACAGACCTCTCCAAAGTCACGTCTCCTCCCACCGTGTAGCTGCTCACGTCATTCCCCGTCCTTGGACGCACCACCTTCCCTTGCACTGCCATTAAGTGTTAACTTGTCACCTCTGTCTGTTACCCGCAGAAAAGCTGGACCCCTCACGGCACTTCTCCTCACGCTCCCCTACCTTCAGGAAGTAACGCGAACTCCGCGGCACGGCACAGCCACCGGGGCGGCCTGCCATCGTGGCGCTGGGCGCGAATGCAAAGGACACAGGGCTGACTCTGCCTCCCCTTGTGGAGTTTAAGAGCTGTCTGGGTAAGGCCTGAAAGGTGTTCGAAGACCACAATCATCATTTATTAAAAATATTCATCTGCTTCTAAGTTAAAGAAACCACTTGAATGCAAACAGTCAGTAGGGCATCTTTCCCATTGCCCCCAAGATCTCGTCTCTTTCTGTTGCCGTAGGCATTGATGGCTGTACTCCATTCTGTCTTCTCTGGACCATGACAGTATTCTGCACATAGGTATTAAAAAAAAAGAAGAAACCAAAATCAGACACGTATTAAATGCTAATCACTTGCCAGTAACTGGCTATTACATCCTCATAAAGGAAATTCTAAAAACCAAGTGTAAAGAAAAACCAAAAATGAATTCTCATGCTTCAGACAACATTTCCAAGCTATTCACAATCAAATAGGAGTGATTATCCTCATAGGAATCTGCTGACAGTAACTGGGGTGGAAATATAGTGTTTAAGTACAAGAACACAGAAATCCAGTCTATCACAAGGACCTACTAAGGAATTGCTAACTGAAACCAACAGTTAATTTAAAAAAGGGAAAGGAAGTAGTTGCATCCAGTGCTCAGAGAAACAGAAATCATATACCGATGTCTCAAGAAAAACGGGAGCATTTTAACTACTGTGGGTGGTGGTGGGAAAAGAGAAGGCAGAAATGGAAGCCTAAAACATGCTATGGCAAAGACCAAGTTATCCACCTGCTCCTCTCCGGGAAAATTAAAATTATAACAAGCTTATTGTTTTAGGGGTGTGGATCTTACGCGTGCAGTAAGACCCCTCTATGTTAGAACTGCATTCTTACACCCTGGATGCCGGACTGGGACGAGGCAGCCAGGAAGAGCTCTCCAGGATCCTTTAGGATGCACAGAGGATAAAGGCAAAGTTAAGTCTCCCTAGTCGTCACTAAGACAGGCTGTGGGTACTAAGTTGGGGCTTCAATTTCAAGCCTAAGGGACGAGTTTTAACACAAAGCTAACCAAGCTCGGCGTACCCAGAATTTCCGGCAGTTTTTGTACTTCAGGAAGTAAGTGGAGCATTTTTCCCTGTCGTAGTTATTTTCATCCATACATCTGGTAGAGGCATCCGATTCCTTAAATATGTAAGACAGGCATCATTTAGGGGGTGGGATGGGATCTAAACAAACAAAAAATCCCAAACTTCTGAAGCTGCTGCACCCCCAAAGCAGGGAAGATGGACCTGTTCCTTTCTGTTCGTTTGAGTGAACGTATAAGGAGCAAAAACGGAATGATCTTTCCAACTATCCCGCACTCGTTCTGCTCAGAGCAGACATCTCCCTTTTCATAGTCCGGTCGGTTTTCTGAATGTCTGGTCACAGGAACTGGAGCCGGAGACCGACTGAGATCCTTGATCCCAGTAAGTGTTTAACGAAGAAGCCAAAGCGAGGCACAATGTGCTGGAGATCACTGCCGCACAGCGAGGGTCCAAACCCCATCTCCTCACTCCGAGGGCAGCTGTCCTGTCTTCGAAGGTCTCACTTGGACTTGACCGCCTGATGCGCAGCTGGTTTCAAGATCCCAAGTACGTCGCCGATGACTGGTCTGCATCAAGGCAACTTAAATTACCGCCACTCATCTTGATGTATTTTTGGCTATCGTTTGCTCTGTTACGCAAGCACATATACTATTATCTGCACAGTTTTAATAGATATCGTTAATAGCACTTCAAATCCTAAGAGAGCAACACAGGGCAGGGAGTTCAAAGGAGAGCAGCAGCCATTTGAGAATTAAAATTAAGCTGTCTAAACTGGAAGTAGAAGGGCGCCTGGGTGGCTCAGTCGGTTGGGTGTCCGGCTTTGGCTCAGGTCATGATCTCATGGTTCACGGGTTCGAGCTCCATGTCGGGCTCTGTGCTGACAGCTCAGAGCCTGGGACCTGCTTCAGATTCTGTATCTCCCTCTCTCTCTGACCCTCCCCTGCTCGCACTGTCTCTCTCGCTCAAAAATATATAAAAAGCATTAAAAAAATTTAAACTGGAAGTAGATTGGATAACAAACTTCAAAGTGAAAAGTAGGACTCTGAGACGTCATCTAAAGAAAAGTGTTAACTAAAGGTAATCTGCTTCACAGCTCTAAGAAACACAGTCTATCTAAACCGACTTCACGAAGCTGTTGAAAACAGATCTGATACACGACACAAAGCTGCATTCCTATGCCAAATATTTAATGAATGTGTATATTTGAAAAATGCATGTAGGACCAGGGCATAACACCAGTCCAATGACTGCGTTACCCCAGAGTGACAAAGCCACACGTCAGTACCACTAGTCACCCCACACAAATGCCATAAAACTTTATTATTACAACAGTACGTTTTGTTTATATGATACCTTTGTGGAAATCTTTAGGCTTTAAATGGACAGATTCTATCAGAGCCCCTTATTCTCAGCCAAGCTGTCTCAAAGACATGATGAAATTATTGCTATGAAAACATAAATTTCAGTAGCAGTTTAAAAGCATAGTTTGCAACTTTCCATTTTTGGCCCAAAGGTTTTCCTTTGGTGTAACCTCTGCCTATTTGGAGTTTCAGTGACAACTGAATGTTTCCACCTTATACAAATAACGGTAACTTAGAAGAGATGAATCTTTGTTAGTTAAATTACAAATACCTAAAAATGTTCTAGTGAAATAAGGATACGCTAGCCAAAAATCGTTTTTGTATTGAAATATCTTTATTCAAGAATTGCAAAAAACAGATACCCACAGAAGCAGAACAAGCCTGTTTTTCCAACTTAAAACTCATGAAAATGAAAAGCAAACCACCTTACCGACAAACAAGGGTTTACGTCAGGATCTCTCAGCCGCCGGGCCACCATGGGCATCGTAACAGGTTTCTTCCTGAAGGCAGATGTTGGAGAAAAGAGTTACATGGTAAAAGAGAGAAAATAAACCGGTACATCTCATTAGACCCAAGAGCACTCGAAAAATTAATTTTGGCATAAGATTACTGAGTAAGGAACTTCACAGGGCCTCTATATTCTGAGAATTAACATTTGGGTGTGTTTTTCCTTTGCATTGCATTGGTGCACAAGGCCGTATTTAAATTCATCCACTGAAATGCAATCCTACTGCCCAAGAGGACAAGTCTGCTATAATTCCATTTTAGTTCATCTTTATTTCTAATGCCTAAGCTATTAAATGTCCTAAGAAAACCTGAGAATACAGCATGCATTCTAATGGTTACTTCCTTATGATCCACTGATCAACATATAAAATGAGTGTGGAGTCATTAGTACAACCCAACATTAGCAAAAGCATTTGTTAACTAAACTTACAGTATGGACTCTGGAACCTACATCTGGTTGGCCAATAGACCAAAAAAACAAAGTGATTGCTCAGGTGACATTTCAACAAGTTAAAGAAGAAAAACTAAAGCTTTACTTCCAGGAACATCTTCTATTTAACTGATACTTCCCTGGGCTTAAAAAAAAAGTTCCAGAAAGCTACTTTGGTTCATTAACCGTCCAACTGAAGCCTAATGCATGCAGCACTGCAGAAGTGTTTATCGATTACCAATGATCACAGTTCCCTACGAGCCAAATGATGATTGCGTCAAGTCACAGACTACTTCTCTAATAGGTCTGTCAACTATATTCTGGAGCAATTGCTCTCTAATGGAGTTTGACTGAAATTGGTATGCCTATCATCTTCCAGGATATGTCACAGAAAGGAACTAAAAGAGAACGTGTTAAGAAAACAACAGTCAACAAACTGTTAATTACTTCAAAGTGTTTTTTTGTTTTCATAGACTGATATTCTCTTGATGGGCCCCCCACAAATATTTTTAAATGCTCTGTACTAAGTTTAAGAAGCTGAGTTAACCGGCTCTTGAATCCTGCTCTAGATTAATCATCTTCCACCTGAAAATTTAAAGAGAGACGAGCAATTATGCAATACAACATACAAAACACTGCCCAGCCAAAAACCACCTTAGTCAGTATGCCCAGACAAAGGTCAGAAATTTTGTATGAAAAGGTTTCTACCCTTCTTGCTCTAGATGACACCATGAAGAAAAATATCAGTCATGTTAAAAGAAATAAGGGACATTCAGGAAAATCAATCAAATCCTGTAAGTTCCTAAAAAAATGGAGGTATTTGCAATCAAGATTTACCTAGTTTAGAGACCAGGATGTCCAGACTAAAGGAGATTAATCTTTACAAAGAAGGATGAGAAAGAGTTTAGTTATTCCAGGATCCTTTAACTTTTAGGAATCCTCTAAGTAATTATTTCATTTTATGACTGTCATTGATCAATACATGAATATACTTAGGGGTGCCTGGGTAGCTCAGTCGGTTAAGCATCTGATTCGTGATTTCGGCTCAGGTCTTGATCTCACAGGTTCGTGAGACTCAGCCCCGCATTGACCTCCATGCTGATGTGCAAAGCCTGCTTGGGATGCTCCCTCTCCCTCTCTCTGCCTCTCCCCTGCTCACGTGCGTTCTCTCTCTCAAAACAAACTTAAAAACATTACATGAATATATCTTAGCTAGCAAACATCTAGGTAAAAAGTAAATTCAAGATGCCGTTCAATTATATCTAGAAGCTTCTTCCTCTCTTGAACATGATTCTTGTGCAGGCTTGACTTCTTAGGAAGAGATAATGGTACTAATTAAACTCCTATCCTTCTGTTTTAAATCAATCCTATGACATGAGAACACAGAATTCTGCTTAGCTGTTCATATTCCTTATATATAATCTCAACAATAATCAGACTTGGTCAAAATTCAGGTTGCATGCCTTCCATGAAACTGCACTTTCACTGAATTTTATAATCATCATCGATCAAGAATCCTCTAATAAAAGTAACACCTGGGTAACATCACATATACAAGAATCAGGTTTTGCAGCATGAATTTATTCACATCTCATTTCCTTTCTCTTCTGGATTCTAAACACAAGTCAAAGTAAATCTGGATTTCTAAATGGCACTTTCTTTGCATGAATCCTCAAGTATCACTGGAAATGAAGAGGAAATGTCCATTTACAGTGAGGAAAAGGACTAAAGGGAAGATCGAGTGTTCCGCTAGCAAAGGCTTATCTGCTTACTTTCTGAAGGCACGAAGCAAATATCACAAAGCTCTATTTGCAGAGGACAGCCGGAAAGAAAACCAAAGATGTGAGGGAGGGGCCACAAAAGCACAGCACATTTGAGGAATAACTCTAACGATTTCTCCAAAGGGCAAGCCGCACAAAAATATATGTCTTGATTTCCTATCCAGTTCACGTCCCCGCTCTCCACCTAGCTTTGAAAGGGAAGGGAAAGGGCACGATACTGAACACGTCCATGCCCACATGCTGGCCAGAGCCAAGGCAAGGTCTGTAGGTCTGATACAACGCAGATGCAACGAGCAGGAAGCAGAAACACGTTATGTCAGAGCCTAAAGCCCTTAACCCACTGCTGGGGGCAGAAAAGCAGGGTCAGGAAGTCAGCATGGCACAGCGGGGGCGGAGTGGGGAAGTCGAATTGAGAAACTGGATGCGAGTCCGCGGCCTCGCTGCCTGCCGCGATGCTGCCAGTCGGTCCAACGGTGGACGACGGGCACAGGTGAACACACCTTGCTTTGACCTTCGATGGAGCCGAGCGGGGCAGGGGGGAAAGGAAAACGCAGGAACTTGGAGGTTGGGGTGGGCAATTACGCCCCAAAGGCCCAGAAACAGAATGAAGAAAGAGCTAGGGGTGCCGAGGGTCACCTTCCTCGTCCCCGGCCCGAATAAACCGGCATCGTGGGGGAGGAAGAGGTACAGGAAGGGGTCCGCGCTGAGGCAAGGCCTGGTGGCAGCGGCGTCACACCGAAGCAGTGGATTCGGGCGCCACGGTGGCCCAGGTGCACCCCTCTCTTCTGGCATCCCTGCAGCCGCCGCGGAAGGAGGGGCGGGGGACCACTCACCTCAGGCGGCCGCTTCACCAGCGTCCAGGCCGTCTCCAGCTCCAAACACGTCAATGGCTCACGCAGCTGGACCTTAAGTAGCGCGCATCCCAACGTGCTGCCCCCGCTCCCCGGCGGCCGCCGGCCCAATCGACGGGCGCCGCCGCCAGACTGACAGCCGAGCCGGGCCT
>NC_043714.1:7706187-7797028 GCF_006229205.1 Suricata suricatta | reverse complement strand
GCGGCAGCTGCAAGTTGGGCTGCAGGGGCAGCGCATACACTACAATGGCTGCTGGAAAGAGGCGTAAGGAAACAATTTCCAGGCCCGCCGCGTCCAGCCCGAAATATGAGAAAAAAATTATTAGAAATTCCGCGGGCGGTGTAAAGGCGGCGGACGGGCCGGAGGGAGGATGTTAAAGCCCCGCGGTGAGTTCTCCAGGGGTCCGGGGCGGCGGAGAGGCGTTTAGCGGGAGAAATATCAGGGTTATTTAAATTATGGGACTAGCCGAGGGGGCAGAGGAGCAGCGGCGGCGGCAGGAGGAGGAAAAGTTTGTGCTACTCCCAGCCCCTGCTCAGGACCCCAGAGAGAAAAATAATAATAAAAAATAAAATAAAATAATTAAGCGGGGTTGTGAGGACTCCCGAAGTCGCTTCTGACAGGGCAGGGGGCGATGCGGCTGGAGCCCCAAAGGTGAGGTCGGTGGGAAAAAAAAAACCCCTTTATTCAGGGTCTGGAAAGTTTGAAAAGTTTTCCTCCTCCTCCTCCTCCTCCTCCTCTCTGGTGCTGTGAATATTGTGACAGCGGCAGCGGCAGCAGCGAGAGCGGAAGACATTAGAGACCCGAAAAATAAGGGAAAAATTAATATAAATTCAGTTTTGAGAGTAAACTCTCCGCATTTTCCACCAAAACATCCCGGGGGAAGGTCGCTTCCCAAAGGGCCTGGCGGAAACCCGCAGTCGGCAATATTTGGGGGGCACTTTGAGTGACTTGGGGTAACTTTGCCCCTCTTTCAAAAGAGGTTTTTCTTTTTTGGAGAAATGAATTTGTTTTTGCCCTTTCCTCAGGTGGGCGAGTCGGGGTCGGGGTGCGGGGTCTGCGGGGAGGTGTGAGCCCTGGATGTGTGGCTGCGAGGGGGGGTAGGGGGAGGGGGTGCTAAATGAAAGCAGGAGATCTGCACAGAGCAGGGACAGCTTGTTGTCAGTATCATAAACAACCAAAATGGAGGGAGAACTCAGGCATATAACCAAATAAAAATTTTTTAAAAATCGCAAAAAATCCCTAAAAATCCGGGATGCTCCCCCTTTTCTCGCTAAAGGTAAAAGTATGAACCGCCTTTCCCCTGAAGTCCATTTTGACTTTGCAGGGACCAAGGAGTTAATATTTATTTATTTTTTAAAACTTTCGAAGGGCAAAAAGCCTTTTATAACTCAACCGACAATGAGAAAACGTGAAAATCCGATGCAAGAGAAGGAGGGGGAGGGAGGGGGGAGGTGGTAGTGCAGAAACTGCTAAACTTATTGGGAATGTGGACTGATCTGAGATAAGATAAACACTATATTTGCTATTTTATAACTCTCTTTTAATGATCTTTGCGGGGTGGGTGGTGTTTTTTTTTTGGTAGAAAAAAAGTGATGCCATTTTCTTAATGGAGTTAATATGTGCGATTGGAAGAATAAACCTTTCCGGCTTTAGATTGCATTTTCGTCGCATTTATGTCCAGGTTTTGTTAGTGGCTCCCTCCTTTCTTTAAAGTGGGCTCTACAGAGGAGGGGTAGAGAGGTGATGTTGCACAGAGAGACTGGAGGGCGAGACTGGAGCACCTTTTGGGGAGGGGTGGGGAGTTGCTTGCTTTCTCCCTTCCTGCCCCGTTTGCTTCACCTGTTCATCCTTAGTAAAGAGCATTAAGCTGAAGTTTTCTGGTTTTACGTATGTAGAAGGATGGTGCCTCTTGCATCACATGGGAGTTAATGGGAAAGTGCTGCTGATGTTGGTCCCACGTGGGATATGGGACCGAGCAGGGCATTTTAAAGGGACAGCTTCTCTTTTCTTAGGATCTTCATCACCTACACAGAACCACTGTCTGAGGACCAAAGGCAGAGGTGCTTGGGAGGGTGTGGTGACGGAAGAACCCTGTCTTTCCATTACTCACGGGCACCCACCTTTAGGAGGGATGGAGGGAAAGGAGGGAGAAACAGGCTCACCAGAAGATGGATATTGTGGAGATTAGTTTGTATCCAAGCTGTTCTTTTGTGTAACAAGCCTCCCAGGAACTTTTCATGTTACATTGCTTTGCTTTGGACGCTGATTTTGGAAGGATTTGTGGAAAAATGGAAATAGTTTAAGGTGTGTGGTGTAATGGTATAGCATTATTGAACGGTTATGAATTCTGTGCAGTACGATCAAAGAGCTGTGTATGCCCATAATGTGATTTTACAGCCATTTTGTAAAAGCTGTAAAATACCTAATATTCAATTTGGCTTAAGGTACATTGAGGACTTCTGGTTGAAAACTGCAGACGGAGTGGTGGAGATTCTTTTACACTGTAAGCAGTAAGCATTTCTTGAAGGGGAAAAAAAAAAGCACATGCACCAACACCATGGAAAAGTTTACGTATACCCATTTTTAAAACCCATCCTATACATGTGCTGGAACTCTGCTCCTTTGAAATTAAAAGGTTTTAAAATCCCGAGACCTGTCAGTTTGCATCTTTTCAGTTGCATTTATTGGTGTTATTTAACAGGAAATGTTGACTGATCATAAACGACTCTTGACTCTCACGGTTTACATTTTCACAGTATTTTCAGAAATTAAAAAGTGTACTCTATTGAGATTAAGGTTCATCTCAAATAGAATTTACTTGTGCTCTGCTTTCCACAGGTATATGGAGTTCTGAAATCAATGCCTGTGTTCCTTTGTTTTTATGAGTTATTGCAATGGATTGAAATTAGAGCTGGATTTTTAGACTTCTTATACAGAATATTTTTTCTTTCCATTCTGTACAGTTTATTGTTTTGAAGCCCATTGTATGTTAACATTTGTTCACAGCTGAGCCCGTCTTTGCACCTTTCTGTAAATACCTTCCTAACAGCATTCCATCGGTGCGGTGTTTCAGTACATCATCTTATGGTTTCTGATTTTGGAAGCAATTACAACTTTCTAAGAACTCATTAAAAATTACTCCCAAGAACCACTGTTAAATCAAAACTGATTGGAAAGTGATTAAACTATCAGTGGGAAAGAGTAACTTCTCCCAAATAATCGTAGAGAATTTATAGAACCTTTGAAATTTATCTTACATTTTCATGGTATTTGGGCTAGAGACAGTTACCTTAACTATAAGTAGTCAGAATTAGGCTATGTGTTTAAAATCAATGAGACTTTTTACATCTTGAATAGTTGCCACTCTGATAAACTGGATACTAATATCAATAAATTCAGTTTCTATAAAAGTGAAGGGAAAGTATTTCTGCCACTTATATTAGACTATTGGCTTATTCAGTTTGTTTGGACACTTCAAGTTATGATGAGTTCATTGTCAACCTAAATAAAAGTGCTGGTATTGTGATTTTTTTCCTTTCCCATGAAGTGTGGTATCAGACTTTCTTCGTGTTTGGGTTTTACACAACCAGCTACTCATCTGCATTAGAAAATGCACTGAGTGTGTATACAGTGTAAAAATCTGTAATCCCTTAGAGAGTTATTTAGATAGGGCACACTGTAATATCTAATTGGAATTTGTTGTATTGAGCTTTTTAAATGTCTTAGATACACTACCTGTAGAACATAGTTTTTCTGAAGCTACTACCAAATTATACAAATTTACAGCAATAATCTAAGGATATTGTATACTCAAACTCTTTATTTCAGTTAGAAGTAGAGAAACCTCCTACTCTGAGATTCTTATTTGAAATGTATATGCCTAATTCTGCACTTCGAAATTCTATAAGGAGTTTAGCTGCTGTGGAAGATAATTTTTAAATATGGGCTAATATTGGTAAAATTCTATATCTGTATATTTATTGTAACCAAACTATTTTAATAAATAGATGTCTTACAGCTAAATAAGTTAGTGAATTTGCTTTTATCAATATAGTTTAAAAAGTTTTAAGGATACTTTGTGTTTTAATATCCTACAAAGGTGGGAATTATTTCCTTCATTTTTAACACAATTGTATACATTTTGATTGGCATTCTGGAAATTTTCCTTTCTGAGGATTAAATTGTTGTTTGCTAAAGGAAATGTAATGCTCCTGTCTTCGACATTTGAAAAGCCAAATATCTGAAACATATATCTATCAGTAGCTATCTTTTAAGTTTTGTTTCAATAATCATTTGCCTCTTGAGCTATGTAATCAAAATATTGGTTCCTTCTAGGAATGTTTTAATATTCTTTATTTAGAATCCTGTTCTTTGGAAAATTAAAATATAAAAAATTACCTGTTACACTCACATTCACAATATGCACACAAACCCCCCCAAGAAAAAAAGTTTTACTGAATGAGTTTACTTACACTGCCTGGATTACTTTTTCTTTTTTGTGTGTTTCCAAATGTATAGGAAATAAATATAAATTTTTCCCCTTTTTATTGATAATATCTTAGATTCTTTAGTTATTTGAGTAAGGGAAGAGTTTCAGAAGAAGGAAAAAGCAACTGGATGTGTACAGCAAAATCCAAGATAGTGAATATGTTAAAGATAAAAGGGCATAAATTGTCCCTTGAGCCATGTTTTAAATGTTTTAAGAACCTGATAAACACCTTTTCTGAAACATCAAGTACTTGGAATATGCATCAGACACTGCAGAAAACCAAAAGTGGACCTTTAATTTCTTTAATTTTAACAGGAATTAATGTAGGCAGCATATTTAACCAATTAGTAAGTGTTAAGGTAGCCTTGGACAAGTATTTACAAATAAGTTAAATATGAGGGCAGGGTACATCGGATTCATAAACTGTGAAGTTAACTATAATTTTAGAATTGGTGTGTGGGAATTCTTTTCCATTTTACCATAAGACCGCTTTGGAGTTAACCAATTTTTACTTTTTGCATTTATTTCAATGCCCAATGTTTTTTGAAATGCCTGAACCTGACAGCTCCTCTATTACTGCTTTTCATTTCTAACAGGACAGCTTTTATATTTCATTAGCAAATTTAATTTTCAAGCTTAATTTGAGAAATTAAATGAAAATGTGGGTGTGTAGTTATTAGTATTTGATGTTACAAGAACTACATTAAGTGCAAAATCCTCCCAGAAGTTATGACACAGACATAATTTGATTTTTACTCTTAAATCGCCTGGCCTGCTGTCCGGTGGTGTGCGTTCTCCTCACTCTGTACACCTGTCCCTGTCCCCTCTTTCCGGAGCGGTGTTGACAGGGACAGGGCTGTGGGGACCTACCAAGGGCGCTTTGGCATTTTGGTTTTCTGTATGTTGGGCATTTTTGTTTTGTGTGTGTATTGTTGTGTGTTGCCACTAAGGTGTCTAGGCTTTTGCTTTTTTTAAATTTTTCATGCTTATCAGAAAATAGAAATCCATTTTCATAAAACAAATAATTTCTCATCTTAAAAAAGTGAAGTGGTGTGATACTGCATTAAAATTGTTAGTGTTTAAAAGTCCCTGGATGTCTTGTAAACAGAGTTACTGCAGGATCATGCCATTAAAACTAACCACAGTGTGTGTTGGCAATTTCAGATGACTACCTAAGAAATGTGTGTGCATCTGTAAAATGAGTGAATTTAGGCAATTATATCCTAGGTTAATAGGACAAGCAATCTGCTTGAAATGTTTCCTTGCAGTTTTTTTTTAAGTGAAATTTTTTCCCCATCCAAAAACCTAGAACTGTCATGGTGTTGGAAAGTCTTTTAGGTGCCTTTTAAAAATAAAAGTTTAACTAATGACCGTGTGTAACAGGAACATAAGAATGGACTAAAATGCCCAAAATTGATGGGAAAGAAATAGATAGATGAGAATTTCACAATAAAATTAAAATCATGGTCAATTTAAAAATTGACTTGTGTGAATAAAGAATAACTAGCTACAGAGCAAAAATAATAAGTTTACTCCCCCCCTCAAAAGAGAGGCAGTTGGGAGAATCTGTAAGAGAGTGTTTTTAATACAAATTCTAACTTTATGATAAACTTTTAAAAATAGGTTTCCCAGAGCCTTTCCTCCGTATCTTCTGAGATTTGAATCAAACTAAACTAAATTCTAAGAATAGTTTGTAGTGGTTTTTTGCAATTCTTTACTTTCCAGTAAGGAAAAATGATTTTCTTGCTATTTTTAAAAGATGTTAAAAGATTATTTTAAATGTGTACCTAAGCGAAGTGTTCTGAAAAAATCTTAGAAAATATTGCAAATTATTTTCTCCATTCTTCATCAGAAACTTTAAAGCCTTCTGTTAGGTGAACGAAATAGAGTTTTAAAACTTAGGCTAAGAACAAGGTACTTTGTGGACTTTCTTAGGGCAATTTAAATCATTTCCTACAGACTGAATAACATTTAAAAAGCTTTTTACAAGGCAAAGATAAGAACATTCAACAAAGTTCTTAATTTCTGGAATGTTTTTGAGTGTATGCTGACAGTTAAAGGCAAATTTTCTTTCCTATTTATTAAGTAGTAATTGATTTTCTGAAGGAGGATCTGGACTTACATAGTGTCATGTTCCTGGGTCGAAGTTTCCTTTAGCTTGGGAACATACTCTGAGGGTAGAGAGACGTGTTTTCATAAAGGGCGACCGAATTGTCTACAGGTTTTGAGTCTTGAACTCTGCCTTTTTTGAGAACGAGAGACTCATGTTAGACTTTCAGTTATCAAATACTTGAATTATTGTCTCATGCCAATATTGAAATCGCACATGTACATATCGATTACTTATGATAGCCTAGGTTTTAAAAAGTTTCCAAATATGGGAATATTAATTCTCAGATTCAGTGCTCCAGCTAAAGGGCTACCATCAGTTTTTTTTTTTTCTAATTTCTATCTTTCTAATCAATAGTTAGGCACTAGAGCCTTTAATTTTGAGATCTATTTTTGGAGACTGTTAAACTAGAAGTCAATCAGAGAATGAGAGATTTAGCTCCTTTGGCTAAAAGGCAAACTGAGAAAATGTTTTCATCTGTTTTGTTCATGAAGATATTTTAGTAAACAGTTGATTGAATCATTCCTGATCAGAAAAATTTTCAGAAACGGAACCTGGGAGCTTAAAGTAGTTCAGACATTCAGGTTAAAAATAACACCAGTGGAGTTTAGTCTGCTACATTTTCTCAGTAATTTGATTTTATTTTCTTGTACTGTCTTAAAGCTGGAATTAACCTAGTGCTCTATCACTATCCACCAGACCCTAAAAGAATGAGAATAATAGGGTTTTTTTTTTTTAAATCCCCTTTAGTGAATGAAATGAAAATACAGTTTTATTTAAAGGTAATGTTATCTTTCCTAAGCTTTTTGTATTTCCTAAATATAATTTCGGTTACTGTTCCATTGTAAAGCAGAGATGTTAGCTCCTTTACTTTAAAATTGAATTTGTTCTAAATTTGCAGTTTATGAGGGTTGTTTCCTTACATAGCTGAATAAGAATTATTCTAACCTTAAAAATAAATATTAATATGACCAGTATATGTGATTATAAACTACACCTCAAACATGAATTTGCCTTTCTTGTATTTCTAACCTTATTTTCTAAGTAAACCTGAGAAAATGTTTTTTAGGTGTTTTCCTAATGTGTTATTGTCTGACATCATTTAATTGGGTAAAATTTTAACCTTGGTTCTGTTACTACTAATAATAGTAGTATTTTATTTGCAAATCACTATTTAGATGCTTAGGGTTTCAGTTCTCACAGAATTAGACATATAAGAAAACAGGTAGGTTTATTATGCCCAAGGGTAGCAGAGCCCTGGTAGTTCTTACTTGGAAGAGTTCAAAACGTGCCAGAGAAGGAAAATGCCTCAAATGCAGGGTACCCTTCTAACAGCAGTGGGTGATATTTTATGCTTTTCTTTTTCTGCTTGCTTCGTGAAATTTGAACATCGTCAGAGCTTCTGTCATACGAAGAAATAACTGATTTAACTATGCCCTGTGTAAAGTACATGTGGCAGGCTTAGCTTTTAAGGTAAATTTGCTGTACTTTTCTTTTAAGAAATGTGTAAGATGAATGAATATTCCTTAGCAATAATTTTGCATACATTACATTTTAAGAGGTTATACGTGTAAAATAGATTATCCTAAAACAAAACGAATCTGATTATCAAGTAATAGATGTAATTAGACACAAAATGAAGGTTTTAAATATTGAGATAACTTGATGTACTGCTGAAATTAGGGAATTTTCACTAAGAGTTGTGTCTGTATCTGAATTTATTTTTATATGCCTAGGAGTTTGTAAACAAAGTGAATATGTATAAATCTGATGCTTTGTAGAAGTTCAGAAACGTCTATCTTTTGACACAATGTGTATATATTTTTCAAATACAGGCACAAAATTACTTAGAAAATTACAATTTGATTATTGCAGTTATTTTTGAAGGAGAGATGGTGACAAATGGGTTAGTACTGTTTTTATCTATGTCAGTTGAATATCCACTGCAATCGAAATTTTTAATCATTAAGCATTTAAGACTCTTCAGGACATTTCAGTTCTTTTTAAGTAGTGTTACAGATGTTTTCCTGAAAAGTCTCCCTTTTTGGACATTAAGACATAATTAAAGCAATTATTTTAAAACTATAACTACCTTTATTTAATAACCACATTCTTGCTCCCAAGATCATATTATTCTTAAAAGAAGTTTCTATCTTAAGGCACTTTTAATCCTAGCTCAGGTCATCTTTTTTAAATATGCACTAGATTCCTCTTGTTTCTTCAGGTAGGCATTTATCGCTATGAACTTCCCTCTTAGAACTGCTTTTGCTGCATCCTATAGATTTGGTAGGTTATGTTTCCATTTTCATTTGTGTCTTTTCTTTCTCTTTTGAGTTCTCCTTTGACCAGTCAGTCGTTCAGTAGCATGTTGCTTAATCTCCACATGTTTGTGAATTTTCCAGTTTTCTTCATGTGATTAATTTCTAATTTCATACCATTGTGGTTGGAAAAGATGCCTGATTTGATTTTAAGACTCTTTGGGGGGGTCTAACATATAATCTCTCTTGGAAAACGTTCCACGTGCCCTTAAGAATGTGGCTTTTGATGCAATGTTCTGTGAATATCTGTTAAGTGTATCTAGTCTAATGTGTTGTTTAAGGCCAATGTTTCCTTATTGATTTTCTGTCTGGATGATCTAGCCATTGATGTAAGTTAGGTTGTAAAGTCCCTTACTATTGTATTGCTGTTTATTTCCTCCTTTATGTCTGTTAATATTTGCTTTATATATTTAGGTATTCTATTTTGGATACATAAATATTTACAAATGTTATATCTTCTTGTTCAAATGAACAACCTAACTTTACCACTCAAGGAACTAGAAAAAGAACAAATGAAACCCAGTAGAAGCAAGGAAATAATGTCTATCAAAGGACAAGTAAATGAAATAGAGACAATAGGAAAGATCAGTGAAACTAAGAGCTGATTCTTTGAAAAGATAAAATTGACAAGCCATTAGCTAGACTCACCAAGAAAAAAAGCAAAGACTCAAAATCAGAAGTGGAAAAAGGACATGTTAAAACTGATACCATAGAAATATAAAAGATTATGCGCGAGTACCATGAACAATTACGTGCCAACAAATTGGGTAACTGAGAAAAACAGATAAATTCCTAGAAGTATACAACCTACCCAAACTGATTCATGATGAGATAGAAAATCCGAACAGACCAATCAGTAGTAAGGGGATTGAATCACTAAACAAAAATTTTCCAAGAAACAAAAGTCCAGAACCAGATGGCTTTACTAGTGAATGCTACCAAACAGTCAAAGGAGAATTAATACTAATCTTTCTCCAACTCTTCCAAAAGCTAGAAGAGGAAGGTACTCTTCCACACTCATTTTATGAAGCCAGCATTACCCTGATACCCAAACCAAACAGGATGCCACAAGAAAAAATTATAAATTAATATCCTTGTTGAACATAATATAAAAATCCCCAACAAAATGTTAGCAAACTTAATTTAACAATACATTAAAAGGACTGCATACCATGATCATGTGGGATTTATTCCAGGGATGCAAGAATGGCTCAACATCCATAGATTAGTCAAAATGATAACCACATTAACAGAAATGAAGGATGAAAGTCATATGATCACCTCAGTAGATGCAAAAAAGGCATTTGAAAAAATTCAACATCCATTTATGATAAAAACTGTCAATAGAGGGTGTGTAGAGATAATGTATAATAAAATAAAATAATAAAACCCATTTAGGGCAAGCCCACAGCCAGCATCATATTCAGTGGTAAAAAGCTGAAAACTTTTCCTCTAAGATCAGGAGCAAGGCAAGGATGCCGAGTCTTGCCTCATGTATGCAACATGGTATTAGACGTCTTAGCCAGAGAAATTAGGCAAGAAAAAGAAATAAGGCATTTAAGGGACACGTCGGTGGCTCAGTCGGTTGAGCATCTGACTTTGGCGCAGATTGTGATCTCACAGTTTGTGAGTTTGAGCCCCGCATCAGGCTCTGTGCTGACAGCTCAGAGCCTAGAACCTGCTTCAGATTCTGTGTCTCCCTCTCTCTCTGCCCTTCTCCCATTTGCATTTTCTCTCTCTCTCTCTCAAAAATAAACATTAAAATTTTTTCTTAAATAAAAGGCATTTAAATTGGAAAGAACGAAGTAAAACTGTCCACTCTTTGCAAATAGTATAATATTATATATGGAAATGCCATCAAAAAGCTTGTTAAATTTAATAATCAAAGTCCATGAAGTTGCAGGATACAAAATCAATGTACAAAAATCTATAATGTATATATACATTAATAATGAACTATCAAAAAGAAATTGAGAAAACATCACCTTTTGCAATTACATCAAAAAGAAAACCTAGGCATAAATTTAACCAAGAAACCAAAAGACCTATATATATTGAAAACGAGAAAACATGAGAGATATTGAAGAAGGTACAAATAAATGGAAAGATATTTCATGCTCATGGATTAGAAAAATTAATATTGGTCAAATATCATACTGCCCAAAGCAATCTACATATTCAGTACAATCTCTATTAAAATTCCAAGGGTGGGTCACCTGGGTGGCTCAGTCAGTTGAGTGTCTGGCTTCGGCTCAGGTCATGATCTCAAGGTTCGTGGGTTTGAGCCCCACATCGGGCTCTGTGCTTGTCAGAAGATCCTGGAGCCTGCTTCAGATTCTGTGTCTCCCTCTCTCTCTGACCCTCCCCTGCTCATGCTGTCTCTCTCAAAAATTAAAAATTAAAAAAAATTTTTTTAATTTTTAAAAAAGGGTAAAATTCCAAGGGCATTTCTCACAGAAACAGAACAAACAATCCTAAAATTCATATGGAACCACAAAAAATACCAGATAGCTGAAATAGTCTTGAGAAGAACAAAGCTGGAGGCATCAAATTTCCCAATTTCAAACTATATTATAAATCTATAGTAATCAAAACAGTATGAAAACACACACACACAGATCAATAGAACAGAATAGAGAGTCCAGAAATAAACCCACACATATATCGCCAATTAATTTATGACAGGAGAGCCAAGAATACAATGGGGAAAGGACACTCTTTTCAAAAAATGGTACTGGGAAAACTGGGCAGCCAATGAAACTGGACCACTAACTTAGCTAAAAATTTACCAAAAATAAAGACTTCGGTGTAATACCTGAAACCAGGGGCACCTGGGTGCCTCACTTGGTTAAGTGTCCAGCTCTTGATTTCAGCTCAGGTCAGGATCTTAGGGTTTGTGAGTTGAGCCCCGCATCAGGCTCTGTACTGGCAGTGTGGAGCCTGGTTGGGATTCTCTCTCCCTCTCTCATTGCCCTTCTACCACTCATGCTCTCTTTCTCTCAAAATAAATAAATAGACATCAAAACATTTTTTAAAAAGAAGACCTGAAACCTTAAAACTCCTAGAAAAAAACATAGGCAATAAGCTCCTTGGCATAGGTCTTTGGTGATGATTTTTAAAGTTCTGACACCAAAAGCAAAAGCAACAAAAGAAAAAATAAGCAAGTGGAACTACATCAAACTTAAAAGCTTGTACACAGCAAGAAAGCCATCAACAAAAAGAAAAAGCAACCTACTGAATGGGAGAAAATATTTGTAAATCATAAGGGGCTAATGTCCAAAAAAATATATAAACTCATACAGCTCAGTTTTAAAAGAAAAACAAAAAACAAATAATTCAATTAAAAAACGGGCAGAGAATCTGAATAGACATTCTTCCAATGAAGACATGCGGATGACCAACAGATACGTGAAAAGAGGGTCAACATCACAAACTATCACAGAAATGCAGATCAGAAGTCCAGTGAAATCTCACCCCATGCCTGTTCGGATGGCTATTTCAGAAAGATTAGAAATTTACAGGTGTTGGCAAGGATGTGGAGGAAACGGAACCCTGTTCACTGTTGGTGCAAATGTAAATTGGTGCAACCTCTGGAAAATACTGTGGAGGTTCCTCAGAAAGTTAAAAATAGAACTACCAGATGATCCTGCAATTCCACTTCTGGGTATTTAGCCAAAGTAAATGAAAACGCTAACTTGAGAGGATATGTACAATAGCCAGGGTTTGGGAACAACACACACACACACACACACACACACTGGAATATTATTCAACCATAAAAAAGAATGAAATCTCACCATTTGCAACAGTATGGATGGACCTTGAGGATATTATGCTAAGTGAAGACAGAAAAAGACAAGTACCTCATGATCTTTCTTGTATGTGAGAAATTAAAAAAAAATAAAACCAACCTCATACCTACGGGGAACAGATCAGTAGTTTCTAGAGGCAGAGAGTGGGGCAAGGATGGGAGAAATAGATGAACTTTACTTGTTTTTAATTTAAATCAACAGGAAAGAACCCCACAAAACAACAATAGAAGTTGTGTGTGTGTGTGTGTGTGTGTGTGTGTGTGTGTGTGTGTACACACACTTGAGGTATAGCTGCCCCACTTAAGCACTGGGTATAGTGTGGTTCTTAAATTTAATGGTACTCAGTTTACCTTTTATCAGTACAGGAAGAGGAAGAGAAAGTTTGTTTTGAGAAAAAGTCCAATTGATCACATCCAGAGGCTGACTCATAAGAGCTTTTCTAAGATGCAAGATACCTCTGCCAGAATTAAAAGGAATTTCTTAATTAAAACCAAAATAGCCGTGTGTCTAAGAAGTGTTTTCATCATCAGATTCCGGGCACACTTGTGTGTGGCTGCCTGGGCCATCCAAGTGCTCCGCTGTGCCTGCATTTTGTTCTCAGTGCTGCCACCCTGTGTATGGCAGTGCCTCATACTGCATGCATGGATTTTCTCTGCTTTTTATCCAGCGATAACGTCCAAAACCACTTCTGAAAACGAAGCATCGTCTTACAGTGAATTCTAAAGAGATTTCGGTACACCATGCTTCTGTATCTAAGGCTGCACTAAAGCTAGATTTTTGAAGTTACACAGTTCGGAAGTGTGGCATTCAGCTGCCAAAAATGAAATTTGGGGACTTTTTAAAGCCTTTTTCTGTTTCATCAATCACTTCACTAAACTAAGGCTGAGCTGTACAAGTGTTTTCAAGCTGGCTTGAAATTGATCAAGTAAGAACGCAAAGGGCTTGATCCTTTAAAGATGAGAAGAACTATTATAAGATGTTTTATTTTAGCCAAGTCTTAGTTAAAAGTTCTTCTTAGTAAAAAAAAACAAAACCAAAATGAGCACAAAAAAGAAACTGTTTCTGTTGAAAAGAAAAAGAAACTTAACTTGATTGGTTAAATTATTCCCCAAATCATTAGCCAACATGACTTTTAAATTATATCGCCCAAAATATTTTGAGTATTAATGCCATGCATCCGTTATAAAGGACTTTGGCTGGAAAGCAGTATTTTCTTTTACCTGTATTCTCTCATTGTACTTCCACCAGTCTTGTAAGATAGGAAGTGCAGACATTATGTAAATGCAAGGGGCTGTCCTGATTTCCGAAACTGGAATTTTGTTACTTTGTTTAAGTAAGTCTTCAGAATGGGCTAGTTATGGTAAGTTAATTTGTTAGCATAAACCTAAGTTATATCCGGATTGGAATTTATATATTTACTTTAAAAAATTGCGAAAGTGAAATTTTCAGTCACAAGGTTGATGCTAACTCAAGTTAGGGCTGCATGTCTACTTATTATTGTTAAGGCATGTGTTAGAAATTGGGAAATTATGCATTTGCTAAGTTAAAGGAGATTTTTAAAAAACATAAACCTAAACTTTGTTTTACAGAATTTAATGCTCTCACCAGGTGTAGTGTTAACCATTTTTTGCTTTAAAGCACATTTATAAAGAAGCCATCCAGCTTCAGAATAGTGAATATCTCTTTTTGAATTCATGAATTATTGTCGTTCAGCAAACGATGTCATGTATTATGACCACTGAAGATAGTGTTTTGCTTAGTTAACTTCAGATATTACGATTCCGAGATAGAAGTATCACTGATAATCTTACCACTCAGAAGAACTGAAAGAATTTAATGCCGTGTGGTAGCATCCCAGGTCCTGCACAACCCCACGTTGTTCCCGATCCGGAGGTTGTTCTTCATGTCCTTACCTCCGCAGATTGAGCAGGTTCAGAGACACACCCCACATTGGACCCCACACTGTGCCCAAGTTTTTGTTTTGTTTTGTTTTGTTGCTTTTTTCACTTTGGCCAGTCCCTGTAATGCTTTTCTCACATACCTGCCAGCCTGTCCCATCTCAAACCATCTTCTTCCTGAAGTTTCTTTATTCTCCAAATGGGAGCCAGAAGTCAGAAGGGTGCTTCCTGTCCCTCTTAGTGTACTTATATTTGCCTTCTACCTTTCCTTTGTTTTTCTTTTATGCCTTATGCATGGTAGGTTGATGTATGAAAAGGAACACAGGCAGTATATCTTAAAATGCAAAACAAAGGGCGCCTGGGAGGCTCAGTCAGTTAAGCGTCCAACTTTTGATTTCAGCTCAGGTCATGAACTCATGGTTCGTGAGTTTGAGGCCCACATCAGGCTCTGCGTTGGCAGCATGGAGCCTACTTGGGATTCTTTCTCCCTCTCTGCCCCACTCTTCCTTTCTTTCTCTCATTTTCTCTCTAAAAAATAAATAGGGGCGCCTGGATGGCTCAGTTAGTTAAGCATTTGACTTTGGCTTAGGTCATGATCTCATGGTTCATGGGTTTGAGCCCCGCGTCGGGCTCTGTGCTGACAGCTCAGAGCCTGGAGCCTGCTTCAGATTCTATATCTCCCTCTCTCTCTGACCCTCCCCTGCTCGCACTGTCTCTCTCTGTCTCTCAAAATTAAATAAAAAGAATTAAAAAATTAAATAAACTTTTTTTAAAAATGCAAAATGAATGGTGTAGACCATAAAAATTATAGGTATTCCGAGGGGGGATAGGTGAACTTGAGATGGGCTTTCAGCAGGTGTGAGTTAAGAATGGGCAGAAAGAAGGGAGGGCCTTCCGGTGAAATGAATGGTTTCAGCAGAGGTGAGGAGACAGAAATGTGCTGATTGTCCGCAGCCACCAGGAGCACCAGCCTGACTGGAATCTGACTGGAAAGGATGCTGGGTTGGGGGGTAGCACCAGGCGAGGCTGGAAAGGTGTGCTGACGCCTGGCCGCGAGCAGCCTTGGCTCCCAGCCCATGGAGTTCACACTCTGTGCCGTAGAAGGAAGGCACTGTAGCTTCGTGAGGAGGGAAGGATGCGTTAGGCGAGTAAAGTCCATTCCGAATCCAGAAGAAATGGAGCCTATGGGTGTGAGCAGAGCGTTACAGAAATGTTCCTGTAATCCAGACTTGAAGCAGCGGCGCTCTGCTGTGCACGTGGCTCAGAGCCTTTTCACGAGTCCCTTTCTCGCTGGCAAGTTCTACATACACATTTTCAAAGGCCTCTTTGGACATAGGTGCCCGGATGGGAGGGCAGCTTCTCCAACCCTCAGCATCTCTAAAGTAGCAGTCCAGACTCCAGTAGTTTCATTTACGGCCCCACCCCGGTCACGAAGCCACTGTTCTACCTTCAGTCAGAACTTGAGTCCAGCACTTCCTCTGTAGGGACATAAAATATATATGGGCACATCGAGGAAGAAGTGTTTTGATAGCAGTAGATTATACGATCCACAGAGGAGGCGGTCCTAGGGCAGCAAGTGGGAGGGGAGAACTAAGAACAAGGGAGGGGTGAGCACTCTGGGCTTGTGATGCGTGCTGGGCCCTCACCCATGACTGGAGTGAGTAGAGGATGTCAGGTGACCAGAATGATGGCCCATGCGGCTGGAAAGGGAGACTGGGGCCAGGATGTACCAGACCTTGAATGCCATCCTGAAAGATCTTTATCCTTTGAGAATAAGACCCCCTGAGGTACACAGTTGGGTCTTTATGACCCTGGGCTCAGTCCTCTTCTCACTGGCTCTCATCCCTCACACCCTCATTCCCTGACCCTTGCACCTGATAACCTGCCCCGTCCACAGAGAAGACTAGGGCCATCTGCGCAGCTCTCTGCCTACCTCCTCCTTACCTCTTGCTCTTCCAGGAGAGTCCTGTGGGTAGGACATGCTTTAGCGGAGCCTCAGGGAGTCTGTCTAGGGGAGGCTGGGCCCCATGGCCTTGGGAGGCATGTATCAGTTGGCTGGAGCCAACGGGGTTGGCGCTCACCCTTCCCGTCCTGGTATTTCCCATCTCTCCCCATTCACCTGCACCCACCTTCCCCCATCAGAAACAAAATGTTGTAGAAGACCTTTGCCTTCGGCCCCCCCCCCCATGTATCTTTTTCTCTTCCCATCAGTGCCAAACTCCCTGGAAGAGGGGGCTCAGCCCAGTCTTTATTTCCTTCGTCTCCTCTACCTGATCCTGCCCCAATATTTTGAGTCTGTGTTCGAAGAGAACCTCCATCAACAGCCCAACCAATAGTAGCATCTTTCCATTTTACTGCTTTTCTGCAGGAGTTGACCTGCTTCCGAAAACCCCCTCCTCTCCGCTGCTGACCATGCCCTTCCTGCTCAGACCCCTCCTGTGTGCTCACCTCCAGCGGTGCCCATTCTTCCTACATCTGGGCATCTCCTAGGGCTCTCAGCCCCCACCCCTCCTGGCACCGCCTTCCACTTGTGCCTCACCTTTGGCCACGGAGAAGGCTTCCGTTGCTACCTCCACCTGGGCCTCCATGCCTGCTCATCTGTTTACACACACCTCTCCACTTCTGTGGCCAGGACACTGTCCTCACATCTCTGCTTCAGCGGACCTGACAGAGGGCCTGCCGTGGGTGGGGACTGTGCCAGACACGAAGCCAGACTGAGTGATGGAGATGGATCGTAGAGTTCTCTCGGCTCGTGGCAGGCGGTACAGAAGGAAACAAAGAAGACGAGGATGAAGAGTTGGGGGGCTGGGAGAGAGGGACCCTCAAGGACAGTGTTTGTGTAGTGGCCTAGACCATGAGAAGGGGCAAGCCAGGACCCCCCTGGGAGGGGCGCTTGCAGAGAAGATCCTGAGGGAGGAGGAGCCGGCCAAGCATGGGGAGCAAGGTAGGGGTGAGGCCAGAGAGCCACTATGCAGGACTGTCTTGTGCCTGCTGCGGGGACAGTCGATCCAGACTGTGGTTCAAACTCCTCCCCTCTGCCAGCTGGCTGCCACCTCGGGCCTCATCCTCATTCATGACTGCCCCTTCCGTGTGGCCGGAGGGCCCGGGCTGCCGTGGAGTCATCCCCGCCCCCTGGCGTCCTTGAGAGTGCACACCCGGGGACTCCCCTGCTCCTCCCCTGCTCCTCCTGAATGGAGCTTGGTTGCCCACATTGCCATTGCCCATGTGTCCCAGAGCATGTCCCCACCCTGCCCGTCTCTCGGTGGGGGTGATGCCTTGGTGCTTGTGCAGCCGGCTCCCATCCCCGCTCTCTGCTCGCATCCTGGGCCTGGCCGGCTTCTTCACTGGGCACACTGTACCTACCTGGGCGGGGGGTGCTCTGCCCTGGGGCAGGGGCTGTGGTGAGCGGGAGTGAGCTGGGAGCAGCGGCCAGGCTGTGTTATCTGAGTCTTCCGAGAGGGTGTCCTGGGCCGCGGCCAGGAGAGGAGCGGCAGCCGCCCTGGACCCTGGAAAGGGCAGCAAGGAGGTGCATGCACTTGGCCCTCTGGCTGGCAGCCGCTGCTGGTTAGCCATGATGGGCAGGCCAGCAAGGTTGGGACATGGGGAGGTGGCTCTGCTGTCGTCCCCACCCCCACCATGGCCTCCTCCCTCCGCAGCCTGAGCCATCCTGAGACACAAGAAGCCCCGTCTGCGGCCTCAGCAGGCCTTGCAGTGAGGCTGTGGGGACCAGTGCACCCCAAAGAAGGATGGCCAGACGTGCATGGGGGGGGGCGGGGGGGACAGAATGCACACCCAGAGTCCCGGAGAGGGAAACACACACACACAGAGCAGACACACAGCGGGCGTGGGAGCCTTGCACACCAGGGACTACTGGGCTTTCTGTAGATGGACGTGTGAGTTCCCCCATGCTGCAGGGGAGCAAGCGAGCACGCACACCCAGCGCAGAGCCAGAGAGGGCAGAGACACACAACCTCTGTCCTCCCCTGCCTGGGGGACACCGATGACTGGCTGAGGGGGATGGAGGGAGGAGAGACCCATTCCAGCCCGTACCAGGCTGGAGTAGAGACCCTCACTTTGGGGGCACAGGAAAAACACATACCCCAACAAGGTAGGAGAGAAAGAGTCACACTCTAGGCTGTGAGAGGAGACCCAGTGCACGCATGAGAACGTGAGAGGCATGATCACACTAAGCACACTGCAGGGGAGGGGAGTGACCCTCATGCCCCGGAAGGAGCTGGACACAAACACAGGCATCCAGAGAGTGGGAGAGATGCCCCCCCTCCATGAGTCAGAGGTCAGACACCACATACACATACCCTCGGCAGGAGAGACCGACTCCCTCCCAGACAAAGAGAAGGATTCCCCCGCCCCGCCCCCCAGCCCACGGATGCACAAACACACAGACCAGGAGAGGGGAGACAGGAGTCCCAGGAAAGCAGGACAATGGACAAATGCAGAAGAGCACTGGCACGCTTGGGCACCCACGTGCGTTCACACACGCACCGGTAGAGGAAGCCACACATACATCACACATACCAGGAGGGCAAAGAGGCAGCCGCGCAGATGGAGGGAGGGGTCCCCATGCGGGAGGCAGTGCTCAGGGCAGTGAGACAGACACAACAGGGGAGAGCCCCACGGTTCCCCCCCACTAATGGTGTCTGCACCACCACACCCCAGACTCAGGGCTGGGGAGTGCTCACTGTACCTCACGGTCCCGGGGAGTAATGAATGGGTTCCGATGCCCGCACCGCGCTTTACCAGAGGGACAATCTGTGCGTGGACATTACCACTTGGCCACGCAGGGCACCCTACAACTCCAGTCTGCCCCCGCCAGGTCCCACATCTCCGGAAAGGTCGCACCTTACTGCTTGTGCCCCCAATTAAAATACAATGAGTGGACGTATGCCTAGTTCTGAGTAGAATGCACATGACCATCACCGCGGTCCTGGGAGTCTATAAAGTGCAGCCGTCGGCAGTGGAAGCCTTTGGCTCAGCCCACACCGTGGGCCATTACCTGAAGCACCAACTCCAACCCGCCACGCCCTTGGCTCCCTGAGTCGTTCAGCTCGAGATTCTCTTTTCCTGCTTCAGGCCTGACTCAGTGGCTCTTCTGTACCTGCCAGAGCCCATGCTCTAGCCCCTGGCCTCCAGCCTGCTTTGACTTGCACTCAGGGACGCCCCCTGCCCTGCTCATGGAGCGAAGGCTGACCCGTCCCCATAGCTTCACGAAGCCAGCACTTGGCAGGTTTGGTGAGGCTTGAGTGCTAACAGGTGGAAGTGGAGTCCATGCGGGCCCTGTGTCCTCACCTACCCGGAGTTCCTTGGGGGCTGCCGCCCCCTCTCCAATCCCAGCTCGTGCAGGTAGCCAAGCTCTCTGGATGGCACAACCGCCTGCCTCCTTGGAGCTGCGGGCGGGGGGCCTGCACCGACTCTCCCCTGCTGCTGGCAGTGGCTCTGGGCTTCCTCGAGGCAGCCACCCCCTCCAGCCATCTCGGGACACCAAGGCTGGACCTCCTCATGGCCCCTCACCCCCGCCAGCCCCATCTCTCCCTGCCACACCCCTCTCCCTGCCCACGCTCGCTCCTGTGCTGCCATGGCCTTGGAGTGGGTGACCCGGGTAGGCTGGCCCGCTGCGGTGGGGAGTGAGGTGGTAGCCGGGCAGCCCTGCCATGGGACTGGGGGCTGGGGGACTTAGCCCACTTCTGGAGCAACAGCATCCTCCTGACGCTGTGGGGCGCTGTCCAGCACACTTACGCACAGGGGCCTTTTTAAGGCTCGAAACAACTCTGACCCCCATTCCCAGAGGAAGATAATGAGGCTTAGAGAAGTCAAGTATCGAGGTATTAGATGATGCCTGAACAAAATTCTCAGCAAAATAGTTGGTTCATGTAAGTGCTCAAATGGCTTTTGTTTTCTAAGCAGCTTTGTCCACTCTGTTCTATGAAATTCTAGCTAATAATGATGACAATGATATTAGTTGTCACAGAACTAGGATCTCTAGTAATCTAATGGTCTATTAATAGACAAATATTAATTTGTTCTGTAATTAATATCCTTTTATTTATATTCTATTTTATTACTTAAAAAATAGAAATATCTAATATTTTATGATCTGATGATTAATACTAATGTATTAATAGTTAATAGGCTAGTGGAGATTCTAACTTGAATTTGTAATAGACATTAGATAAGTGCCCCAGGTTCACTAAGGAAACGGGGTCTATCCGATATGCCCTACCTACGGTCGGTCCTCTGACCACAAGCTTTATTTGCACCCTAACCCCTTCTTCTCTCACCTGCTGGGAAGCTTGCTCTCCTGCCCACGGCTCACCATCTCTTTTCCTGTCCCATCGAATATGGAAATGTGTCCCCTGCGTTGGCTGTTTTTCCTCAGCCAGTGGACATGCTCGGGGCTCTCCAGAGCAGCACAGCTTGAAGCCCTCACTTGACTCTACCACCTCCATCCAGCCTCCCTATTTTTCCCGCAGACCTTGCACGCACACACACCCCTACCCCCATTGCCAAGTCCAGCAGAGGCTTTCCCCCCAGTGCCTGGTCTGTCTGCTCCATGACACAGGGCCCTTCCACTGTCATTACCTCCACAGGCTGCCTTATTCATCCACCTGCCAGCCCGACACAGTTCTCCGATCCTGCTGGGCCAGTTTATTCTCCCCCCCTAATAGAGTTAAAAATAACCCAGTCATTGTCTACTAAGTGATTATTCGAAAGCCTAAATGTTAAAACCCTCTTGCAGATGATTTGTTACTAAAACATGACTAAAGATTCTGGTTACGGTGTTACTTTTACATACAAGCATGAGGAACTCCTTGGCCTCAGTTGAGTTGTGTGCATCAATTGAATGGCCTGTGACCTTTGTGGCAGGGCCAGGCTTTTAGGAAGGATCATGTGCATTCCTTAGGCCCCAGAAGTTGTAAGTGTCATAAGCTATACGTAAATAATTTCTAACTTTGTCACAGTCCACCGGTTTTTCTTAAGCACTCATACAGTTTGTAATACATCACATACGGTTTTTACCATGTAGGTTCTGTGTGGTGCTGCCTGTAGAGAATTGCTTAAACTTTTTATTATAGAACACTTCAGATACACAAATGCGTCGAGGATAGTAAGATGATCCTCATACTTCCATAACCAGTGTCTGCAGTTACCCCCTCAGTAAGTAGGCCTGCGTCATCTGTCCCCTACCCATGTGGACCTCCTCTGTGGACTCTCTCGATGCAAAATTGTTTTGTATCATTCATTGCATTTTGGGGGGTATATTTCCAAAACATACAGACTCGCCCTAGAGATATCACAATATGATCATCACACCTCAAAAGAACAATATCTTAACATTGTCAAATACTTAGAAATATTCAAATCCTTACCATTGTCTCCATATTTTTTAATGGTTTGCGTGACCCAGAGAGTCCATATCTACAGGTAGTTGATAATATCTCTTAAATCTTTTCTGACCTACTGGTCACCCCTTCCCTTTGTCCACCCATAGAATTTACTTGTTGCAGAAGTGGGGTCTTTTTGGTTTGGTTTAGTTTGGTCCTATAGAATTTCCTGCAAGTCTGTTTCTGTCTGATATCTTTCTGTGACCTCTCATTTTACGTAAGATTCGGATTCTGCTCTTACCTCCAAACATGTGAGAGTCCTCTAGAAAGAAAAGTAGGAAGAATTGAATTTGTGGAAGAAGTAAATATTAGGCTAAGTGCTATAAGCAAGAGAATACCACGCATATGCGTCAAGTAAATGCAGACATACGATATTTTATTTCTGACGTATTATTAAAAGTTCACATCACCAAAACATTACGTACAATTTTTTTAAACCACATAGGTAATACCTTTGTAAGCCAAACTGAGATCTTCTTTGCTTTATATCCTACTTTTTGAAAACCCAGCACCGTGTAAAGGTTATCATCTCCCTTGCACTTGCGTGTTACTTCTGTGTATTCCTCACAAGTCAGCGACTTGTGAGCGGCACCACGATTTATGTCACCTTCTCCTGGTACTGGCGGTGCAGCTCATTTCAAGCCTTGAAAGACGCAGTGACAGCTGGCCTTGTGCGTAAACCTTTGTGTGCCCCTTTATTTTCTTCAGATACGTGCTTAGGTGGGAAATGGGTGGGGAAAATGATAAATGCTTTCCTTGGCTTGGCAACTGCACGGCCAGTTTGGCCTCTGCGAGGACTTCCTCAGTCATTATTAGCACACGGGAGTGCCCGCGTCCTTAACTCTCCCCAACGTGGGCCTTGACCACTTAGAGAAACCTTGCTGCTGCCTGTGCTTTTTTATTTTTCTTGTGCATATTTATCTTTCGTATGCTTTCCCCTCCGAGCTACCACCGCTTGCCGCCATCATTACACTTGCCTTTGACAGCTGAGGCCGCTCATCTTCCCTGTGCCAGAAATCCCAGTGACCCGCTCCTTCTCATTTTGCCCGAGAGATTGGCCCCAGGTGAGGGAGGGCGCCTTACCTCCACCGTAAGGCGCATGAAACTTTGGATTCATAACCTCTACTTTGGCTGTTCAGAGCCCTGTTCCTCCTTTCTGGCTTTTTCTCCCAGTTTTAGATCATTGGCGCTGCAGGATAAGTGACAGTAGATTTCTACTGCAAGTGCACGTTTCAGTGAGGGGAAACTCACCTGCCACATTCTGAACTAAACGGACTCTTCGGTGCAGATAAATTAAGGAAGTGCGTATTGACATGACCTGATTCCTTTCTTTAGAAACAAGGACCTCTTTTGGTACCTTTAAGTATGGGGGATGTCAGCTGAGAAATCTGAATATTAGGAAGGTTCAAACTTCGTAATCAAGGTTCTCTGACATTATCGTATGTACTAAAACTGCGTCACATCTGCCTTACGCCTTCCGGAGTGTTGTCATCACTTCACGCTGCTCCCGTCTATGAATCTGAGCCCTGGAGCGCGCCTCGCTGACCACAGCTTCAGTCCCCTCCACTCCACGTTCCTCCTTCCCTGCTGCGCCCAGTCCTCCTGCACTGCGGACATGCTCAGCCTCTCGTTCTCTCTTGGTCTGTGTTCACTTGCTCCCTGCTGCCCCATCTTGCTCTAGCTAGTGCTGCAGAACATTCCACTGCATCGCCTGCCGGCATTGCCAAGCTTAGTACTCCCAACCCTGGAAGAATCCTCCCCCCTAGCTGCTGCTTTTCCTGGGCTCCCAGACGGACAGTCATATCACCAGGTGATCTAGAAGTAGCATGTGGAAAGTGGTCCTGAAATGACAGTGGGAGCCCAAGGCCTGTCAGGGTTTGGTCCCAGGTTCTTCTTTGGCTCCCTTCCCATTTCCGCCCCCAGCAGAATCAAACTGCAGTTCTTGAGGCTCGTCAGTGTGGTTTCATATGCCCACCTGGCCAGTGCCTATTCATTGCTGAAAATCGTGCTCAGGCATCCCTCCTCTGTGAGGCAGTGCTCATCATTGTCTTCTCTGTCCTCCACCTGTGTGTTGCGTGGCCTTCGGGTAGCATCTGCACGTAGCCTGCCCTGCTGGACCTGCTCTTGTGCCCTGGGCCCATCCCGCTAACCCATGATGCTTTCTGTCCCAGCTCCTAGCACCACGTAAACGGCCCAGGCCTCTGCCAGCTTCAGAGCAAACACAGCGACAGAAAGCTCACCCTCTCTGCACCTTCGCCTTCAGCTGGTACCATATCCCTAAAGCGCTTCGAGCCTCTAATTTCTCATGTTGCACCCCTTCCTCAGCCTCAGCGCTCCATGCCGATTCCTCCATCCCCTGAAACAGTTCTTTCCAAGATTGCTAAAAACCTACCTGTCTCCAGATCAAAAGGGAGTAGAATTTAGTTTTCACCTTGACCACTGTCTCCATGAACTTCTCTCTTCCCTTTGCTTTTCAGACACACAGCTACCTGGTTTTTCCTCCCGTTCAATGGTGTTCCTCCCACCTCTCCACTGACCAGCCTCTTCAGTCCATTCTCTGAGCAGTAGGGGTCCTCCTTCAGCCCCTCCCCAAGCTCCTTCCCCCGAACACCTGTGTGTCGTGTGCGCTCGCTCCTGTGTCTCTATCACAGGCCGTCTTCAGCTCTCATGCTTCCCCTGCTCTTCAAGGCCTGCGCTGGTTCCCCCTTGTCTGTTACACTCACGGCCATTCAAGGCCTTCGTGTTACCGGCGTTCCACAACATGAGGACAACCCTTAAGTGCCAATGGCTGTGCTATGTGCTTTGCGTGTGATCTCAGGTCCCGTCTATTCCTCGTAGCAACGTCTCGGGTCTGATTCTCTCCCTTTTCCGCTGAGGGTACCCAGGCTGCAAAAAGGTAAGTCTTTTTTTACCCACGGCATCTAAGGTGGTGCAATGGACCCCTGTAACCACCAGACTAGGTTGCTTCCACAGACACAACCAAGTCTGACCTCGCCCGAAAGAGTGCCTTTTCCCCCCACACCTGGCTTCCTCTAACCCTTTCACAGCTTCCTGGTCCCGCTTAGCCCGTCTTTCTACAACCTCATTTCCCACTCCCTTCCCTAAGCCACCATCAGCTCCAGCCAAGGAAGAATAACTGTCCTTGCCAAGGCCCTACCCCTGTCCCTGCCCTGTCCATGTGCCCCCCATGGTGGCTGCACCCTACCCCCCTTGACATCTCCATGTCTTCATTCACTTGTCCTTCCTCCCCAAATTTTCCTCTCCGAAGCTTGAATGAATCCTTTATCTCTGTGAATTCCTGTTATTCTTTTGTTTTTTCCTGTTATTCTTAATCTATGCTTATTTTAAGGCATTTTCTACCGTCTGTGTTGTGTTATCAGTAATAAGAAATGCTCTCTGGGGACGTTTCCCCTTCTAGATTCCATGCTTCTCGATGATAGAACTGGTGACTGATTACATTTTTTGTTTTCCATGATAGTTGAACTAAAGGATGGAGATGTGTTGATCTAGAACTTTGTTCTTACAGCCCATTCCGGGAGACTGCAGGGAGGGGGGACTCTAATGGCACACTGAGGAAGACGAACTTGCTAGACACGGCCACAAGGTGGCACAGTGACTGCAGTGTCCTGCTATCTGTTGAGGGTGGGCTGAGAAAGAGAACAAGGTGTTCTCCATTGCCGGATCCTCCAGGGAAATCTCAGAGACTTTCCAAATTTTAAGCATTCAGCCAACTCTTAATCATTCACAAAGGTAATCAAGTAGGTTGGGCAACTGTTTTCTTCCACGTTTGGCCAGTGGAATGGAAACCTTCCCTCCCTCCCTCTTTTTATCTTCCGCCTGCTATTTGTTCAATAAATATCTGAGTACCCCCTTGTGCTTCCACTGTTCTAGATATCAGGGACCCAGAAATGGAGAGTAAAAGCAATCTCTAGTATGATGGGGCTTTTTCTGTAGCCTTTGCCAGAAGATACTGGAGAGAGACCCCAGAGTTTCTTTGCTATTTCATGGTTACTCCTGATATCACTGCCCCCCGCCCCCCGCAAAGCAAAAGGACCACAAGTCCATGTATCATTGTGACCGATTGTGTTTTAGTTGTGATTTTCTGTGACCTCCTACCTTACTTTCCGGATATCCCACTTAATCAAGAATTGACTATGTCCACTTTGCAGTTAAAGAGACTGAGGTTCAGAAAGGCCAAAACATGCATATTGCATCAGCAAATAGATGGGAAAAAACATACTCAGGTCTCTGTATCATTCATTGATCAAGATCAATGCCAGTAAAATTCTTAAAAATGGGGGTGCCTGGGTGGCTCGGTTGGTTTAGCTCTTGATTTCGGCTCAGGTCACGATCTCATGGTCATGAGACTGAGTCCTTCTTTCATTGGGCTCTCCTCCAAGTGTGAAGCCTGCTTCGGATTCTCTGTCTTTCCTTTTTCTCTGTCCCTCCCCCACTCATGTGCACTCTCTCTCAAAATAAATAAACTTTTTTTTTAAATTCTAAAAAACCATGCAAGTCCAGTACTGTGGCAGGTACCTATAGAGAAATTTGACATAAACTGCATTGTTGCCAAAGGTGGACCTAATAGAAATTTATTTAGTTCAAATCACGTCTAGTGTTTAGAAGCATTTCTTCTGCCAAGGGGTAAGCAAGAGCGTAAAAGTGATACAAGCAATGACCGTTTGGAAATCTCAAAACATACACACTGCTTGTGTTCAAACTGGGAGCAGTCACCACCCACTAGAGCAGCCTCCTTTGTAGTGTGTCATAATTGAGGGCTCATTTTGTCCCCAGTGTTGGATCCCCGTCTCCTCCCCATGCCTCCCTCCATACCTGAGCCCTCCACCAGCCCGGCTCTGCAGGATGGGATTCGTTTTCACACTTCTCTTGCCAACCCTTGCTTCAGTTTCAAGAGGGTGAGAGCAGGGAATTAGTGTGAGATGCTCTGTGAAAGACACATTCCCATGTTCTAGAAGTCCTAGTGCGGAATTTCGGTTCACCCTTAGTGTACATCGATGGAGTACATTTTTTCCCCTAACATGTAGCTGTTTACTCTGATTTGGGGTAACCTTTATATTTTCAGAGGCACAATGTAACTTTTACCACAGTGAAGCCGTGGGCAAGGGTCAGTTCTTCTTTGGACGGTCACGATCACATATTACCAAATGAACACTTCGTTCAACACGCAAAATGATTGTTGGCTCCACGTGGATTGGTTTTGTTTTAGCTGCGGTTTGAGGTCATCTGTGACTATGACCGCCATAAACTTGAAGGTACACACCACCTGTGTCACAGAGACGAGAAGATTAAGAGTAGACCACTCCCCAGACGTAACTATCAGTGTTCATCTGCCATCGCAGCTGTGCCCGACATGGTCTTTTCATGGAATGTTGCCATTGTTTGTCCTTCAAAGATTCTGTTGGCTGTGATTCTGCAGGGAAAACAAGACCCCTTATTTTTAAGTGCACATCAGGCCATTTGGGGGCGACACATATGTCCGAACAACACACTGAGTATCATGGCTTTGCATTTTGAACCCCCAGAACTAATCCAGAGACTTTAGTATGTGGCCCGTTGACTTTTCACCACAAGGTAGGTACTTATTTCCAGCTTGCAGAGGAAAACGCCAGAGCGCCATTACAGTGTGGGAAGTTGCAGGCATAGGAAGGCTGGGGCAGGCCTCAGGGCTGTTCTGGTCCCCAGAAGGCGAGTCAGTTGCCCGCACCACCCTCTGCGCGGTGACTTGGTGCGGGCGTTAGACGATTGCCAAAGCCTGCCGTTCGGAGTATGGCAGGACAGCCCTTCCGTAACCCAGGTGCCGCGCACCGTGTGGGGTGCGAGAGGGGCGCGGAGTGGGGCGCGGAGTGGGACGTGAGTGGGGCACGGTGTGGAGTGGGGCGCGGAGTGGGGCACAGAGTGGGACGCGAAGTGGCGTGCGAGTGGGGGGCAAAGTGGGGCGTGAGTAGGGCGCGGAGTGGGGCGCGGAGTGGAGTGGGGCACGGAGTGGGGCACGAGTGGGGCGCGGAGCAGACATGGGGCGCAATCAGGCGTGTCCTGCAGGGGAGAAGTTGCGGCCCTAGTCTGGGTTTGAGGCTTCGACAAAGATGATTTTGAGGCCTCATTTTAAAGGCCCTCAACCCATTTTTGTTAGTTGACTAACACTGCAAAGGCCTCATAAATGATCACATTTCTTTGTAAAAAGGTTAATAACCTAAATAAAAACCGAAAGGAGAATCCACACAGTTCTGTTTCAGAAAGCAGCAAAAGCACACGAAGATTGGTCTTCCGAATTATCTAGAAACGCGGTCGGGGCGGGAGTGGGGGCAGCAGATCGCACAGGTAGCTATATGCAGGGTGATTTGTAAATCATCGGAAATGTTCAGCCCTTGGGAACATGACTCCCACAAGGCTCCTCCTCGCTTGCCAAGTCTCCTTGGTCCCACGCCTGCGACTCACTGTGCCTCCAAAAATAAATCGCCTCAACTTACCCAGACCCATCTTGAGATCTCTGACTCCCTCTACCTGCAGTACCTGCCCGAGCATGGCTAGTCTTCCTTCTTTTGTTATCTTGGCCCCACTGTTACGTCGTTTATTTTTTTTTTTAATTAATCAAAGGCAAGCTTCCCAATTAGCATGGCACTTGTTTCTTGTAAGGCTACCACTAATTAACATATTGAAAAGGTCGGTACAGAGGCTGCATTGAATCAGTTCAGTGGGTACTGCCTTTGGTATTTGATAAATGGAACGTATCCCAGAACTATTTATTATTTGTAGGTCTCAGTTCCAACCAGAGTGTATTCCTGGAGCCTGTAAATCATGTAGGACGATGGGCCAGTCTCTTAAGCAACAGGTGAACGTCCCCGGCTCCCTCCACGGGTAACAGCTGAGAATGTGGCTCTCAAAGCCGCCTAGACGTTCCTTTCTAGTAAGGACTGAATGCAGCTCTTACATTGAAAGCCAATATTCCTTTTTCTTTTTTTCCCCCCTCTGAATGGGAAAGGAAGATTTTAGTCATTTTGAGTCATTGCCCTTATAAAGAGTTTGAGTTTATCAGTTCACAGATTTTTTTTTAAAGTTTTTTTTTTTTTTTTTTTTTTTTTTGCAAATTTCAGTAAATTCATGTGAAGATTTGTGTGCCATCCTCCGTGATCTGGTTTTTCTCAATAGGAAAACCTGGGCTCTTTTTCTAGCTTATTGAGGTGTGATCGATATTGAATAAACTGCACACATTTGAAGTGTATAATTTGCCAAGTTGTGACACAGGTCCACATCCCTTAAAACCTTCACCACAACCAACATAGTGCACATAACCATCATGCCGAGAAGTTGACTCATGTCCTTTGGTGAGCTGTCTTCCCCAAGCGCCCCCCCTCCTGTCCCCAAATAACCACTGAGCTGCTTCAAGCCACTGCAGATTCGTTTGCATTTCCTAGCATTTTATATAAATGGAATTATTTCATATATACTCTCTTTTCTGTCTGACTTCTTTCATTCAGCATAATTATTTCCAGGTTCCTCCATATTGTGTATGTTAATAGTTCCTTCCCTTCTATGGGTGATGAGTAGTCCGTCACTTGAATGTGCTAATCCACTCATCATATTGATGGGCATTGGGGTCAAATCTAGCTTTTTTCACTATTAGGAATAAAGCTGGTATGAATATCCATGTACGAGTCTTTGTATCGATACGTGTTTTCCTATCTCCAGGGTAAATGCATAGGTGTGAAGTGGCTGTCTCGTGTGGTAGACACATGTTTAACATTTTGAGAAACTGCCAGACTTTTAAAAGTGATTTCATTACTTTTACCTTCTTGCTAGTGGTAGTTCATTCACTTTCTGTCCTCACCAGGACTCGGTACTGTCAGGTGGTCAGTGTCTCTCATCCTAGTGGGGTAGATGGCGCTGTCTCACTGTGGTATTAATGTGAGTTCGGTAAGGACCAATGACGCTGAGCATCTGTTCATGTGCTTACTTGCCGTCCATCTGTCTTCATTGGTGAGATGTCTACTCAGATATTTTCCCATCCTTCAATTTGGTTGTTTTCTTATTGCTGAGTTTTGGAAGTTCTTAGTAGATTCTGGGGACAAGGTCTTTATCAGATCCAGGCTTTGTTAGCATTTTCTTCCAGTGGCTTGTCTTCTCCTTTTTTGAACACTGTCTTTTGAAGAGCAGTTTTAAATTTTGAGGAAATCCGGCTTATCAATGTTATTTTATAGGTTGAAGTTTCAATGTTGTAGCCAGGGAAGTTTTGAGTAACTGAATGTCACAAGATTTGTGTCTGTTTTGTCCCAAAATTATAGTTTTAGGTTTTATGTTGGTACCTATGATTCATTTGGAGTTACGCTTATATATAGTGTGAGGTATGGACTCAGGTTGTTGCTATTAACGATACAACCTTTTCCAGCACCATTATTTGAAAAACCATTCTTTTTGGTAAAATACTTTTTTAATATAAAAGTAGGACATCTGTAAAATACAGAAGAATATAAAGCCTAGATCTTACTAATTTTTAAAAATAACTTTCCCAGATACTTTCAAGGGTATTATGGGGGGAATGGTTCTGAGTGTCTAAGTGTGTACTTTACAAGATCGGAATCATACTGTGTTCTCTGTCTTGCTTTTTAAATGCACCCTATCAGTGTTTCCACCATGTGATTGAATATTCCGTAAGCGCCTGGGTTTTAAAGGCTACATAGTTATTCTGTCACATAGACGTACACTTTACCCTTTTATTAGACATGATCAATTTTTATGCATAAAATATACTTCAAACATGCTTACCCTTAAATCTTTGTCTCTCACCTTTCCCTTTTTTTTTTTTTTTTTTTGGCTTACATTTTTAGGAATGATTCATAAGGTCAGCATGTATGAACATTTAAAAGGCTTTGATTACATATTTCCACATTGGAGTCCAGAAAGTTTTAATAGTCTACACTCCCAAGAAAGTTAATTCTTATGGCAAACTTTGCTGGTTTTGTTCAAGGCATCAGGGATGCAGGGCGCCTGGGTAACTCAGTCAGTTAACCGTCAGACTTCAGCTCAGGTCGTGACCTCGTGGCTCACGAGTTCAAGCCCCATGTTAGGCTCTGTGCTGACAGCTCGGAGCCCGGAGTCTGTCTTCGGATTTTGTGTCTCCCTCTTTTTCTGCCCCTCCCCAGCTCGCGCTCTATCTGTCTGTCTGTCTGTCTCTCTCTCTCAAACTAACATAAAAAAAATTAAACAACAGCATCAAAAAGAAACCCCTCTTCTCAGCTGAGAGGAACTTTTCTCAGGCTCTCACTTACTTCATGTTCTTCCCTGCCTCTTTATGCTCACTCGGCACAGAAGCTGGTTTAGGTCCCTCCCCCTGGCAGTCCCAGGTCCCGCCCCACAGTCCCCCTTAGGTACCAGCCTTTTCCGTCTCTTTCAGTGCAGAGCTTTTCAGAGGAGAGCAGTCATTTCCTTCTTGCTCAACTGGCCATCCACGTGGGGGTGTCTCCCCCTCCTCCTCCTCCTTCCTGACCCTTGCCCGCCCTCCCACTGTGCCCACCTAGTCTTTCTTGCTGAGGTGTGGTCTTCATGCCTATATGGCGAGCTACATCCTTAGTAGCTTTGTCTTTCCATGGGGGTTGCCACCTTCTTCTTCCTTCTCTGCCCATCACCTCTTTAGACCACCTCGTTTTGTCTTAAAGCAGTGGTCTCTAGGCACCGACCCGAGTTCATCAGTAATTTGGTTTGAATCTGTCTGTATAAAAGGAAGCTACTCAACCAGGTGTGCCTTCTTCTCATCTCCTTCGTTACTGTGGTCAGGCACTGAAGGGCTTGTCCGCTCTCTTCTAGGAAATGCGTGATTTTGCTGGTCTTCAGCTCTCTGCTTGCACTACTCCAGCACCCGGCTGCTGTGTCTCATGTGCACAAACACACCCTGTACTTTCTCCCCCTCTTCTTTTTCCTCTCTTCTTCCCCCACCCCGCCTCCCGAGTACTTGTTCTCAGCGTTTCATAGCTGCCCCACTTGTCGGTAGTATGGGAGCGTACGACGTCCTGGCCACTGGGGATTTGGTGCACCTCTCTCGTTAGAGTCTTTACTGTGTCTGTAACCCATGTGACACGCCAGCCGGGGCCCCAGCTTACATATGTAAGAAGCCACACTTCTAATCCAGGAATTCTGGCTAACTCGAAGGTTAACAGTCACCCAAACTCTATTGTATGCTTTTCCTTTTCTGAGCCTCTGTTGTTCGTCCTTCTAATACTGCCTTAAGACAGCTTTTATTTTAATGAGCAGTCGTATGGCTTCACTTGACCTAAGGTACCTATCCCGTGGCCGCAGCTGTCTTGAACACTCCTACGAGAGAACAGGGGCCATGCCTGTCTGCAGCCCCGTGATTTCAGATTGATGCCATATGCCCTAGGTTGTTGGTAACTTCATTGCATCAGTGTCGGCTGTTTATCTTAATAAGCAGCGGCCACGTCTGATTGAGCGGTGACTCTGTGGTCGGGAGAAATGAAGCAGGTGATTTGTGCATGGAGGCCTGGCGTCCCTTCTCTCTCGGTTAACGCCCTTGGTGGTGGGTCTTCGTGACCTGTGCCAACAGAGCGAAGCCGTGGGTCATCCGAAACCTTGAGGACTTTGGAACCCGTTTGGGTGCTTTCTTGGTGTGTTCTTGAAGACAGATTTGCCACCTGTGAACTTGCTGTAAGACAAATATAATCTCGTGTAAAGACATGCTCAGGAGCTGAGCGAGTCTCCGTCTCCTACTCTGTCCCTCCTTTGGGGCATTCTCAGTTGCACCGTTGCCTGTGGACACGTGGCCCGAGGGAAACACTCATGGGCAGCATTTCTCCGTCAGCTGTTGTTCAGAAAAACCTCAACACGTTCTTCTGAAAACTCAGTAGAGAAAACGTGGATGTGTCTGAAATATAAGTGAGGGAAATAAGTGGCAATTTTGAGAAAATGGCAGTAAACGGGGAATGATATTTGACTGAATAAAAATACAAACGACCTAGATAACCTGTGATTTGGGGAAAAGCTGTAAATCTAGCCTATTGAGTTACTGACTTTTTGCTTTTCAGTGTACTATAAGTTAATTTGTTTCACATTTGTTTCTAACAGGAATTGAGCCAGATTGTCTGAAAAAGTGTGAAAATATGATAATGAATGAAAACCAGTTTGGTTCATATGCCAGTAGCCAGCTTGGGTCTGACTTGTGGAATTTCAAACTAACTCTTCTTTTCTTTTTAGGTTGCCTCTTGGTGCTGCATTGGCCGTATTTGGCACCCAGAATGCTTCATTCTGTGCTGGTCTATTAATAAGGTTACATTATTTGGAGCAGGGCCTCAGGTAGGTGGCTTTTATCATTATATGGCATGGCTTTCAAAGTGATCCATTATTTCAGTTTTTAAGTAATTTAAGACATCGTATTAAAAGCTTTGAAAAGCATGCCACATAATAAGCATGCCACTTACTATTTTAAGGTCTATCGATACGTATTGTGTTCAGCAGGACTTTATTAATAGCTATAGTCTAATGGAAGGATTGGAATACTGGCAATGAGCAGTCTTCCTTTGTGCACAAATTGCATAGCTGCTGTGAAAGCTTATTTACTCATCTTCCCCAAATAGCCTGCAGATGAACTCTTAAGCTCTCCTTTCTCTGAATCTTGCTCGGAGTGATAGACTGCCCCTCCATTACCACTCTGCCTCCTTGCTGTCTACCGGGAGGGAGCTCATTCACTAGGGGCCGGTGGGGGCGCTGCTTGCTGCAGGGGGAGCAGATGCTAGGCCAAGGGACACAGTGGGACAAGAGCAGGTCGCTAGCCTTGTTGGAAAGGGGACACACCCAGGCATCTAGATTTCCTGGCCTGCAGGTGCAGCTCGGTGGCACAGCATCGAGGTGCAGCGAGACTTGGACATCCAGGCAGCCGTGGGTGTGGTACCAGGTAAGTCTATCAGCAGGATCCCCCTAGCAGGATTGAGGGTTAGAGGCCAGGCCCCTCAGCCCTAGCAAGGTAGATGATAAACACACAGATGGCAGTGCCAGATGCCGGAGGATGGATCCAAGGTCGTGAACTGCACTGAGGGCAGGCAGGGGCCCGCAGTATACGTGAACAGCGCTTTCGCGTCCAGTAAAAGGTGCATTAATCTGACTGAGCTTCCTAATCACAGTATTCTGTGAAGAGTAAGCATTAACAATCTAGCCACCATACTGTTTTGAGTCACTCGTATATTTGTATAGTCCAGTTTTTAGATATATGAGAAGTTCATAGTTTTTTTGTGTTACGGGTTGTGGAGTTTTTTTCCCTTTTCTACTTCGTTGTCATTTTTAAAAAATGTTTTGTAATGTTTTATTTATTTTTGAGACAGAGACAGAACATGAGCAGGGGAGGGGCAGAGAGAGAGGGAGACCCAGAATCTGAAGCAGGCTCCAGGTTCTGAGCTGTCCGCACAGAGCCCAACGCAGGGCTTGGACTCCAGAACTATGAGATCATGACTAGAGCTGAAGTTGGATGCTTAACCAACTGAGCCACCCAGATGCCCCTCATTGTCGTTTTTAAACTAGTCTTTGTTGAAACTGTTTTAGCAGCCAGAAGAAAAGAAAAACATTTTCATTACTTTTCCTTAGCCAACGACATTTATGTAGATTTTCCCCATTTTGACTTCTCTGGAATTGGTATTCCCTCAGACATTTACTCTGATATCTTCAAAGTCCTCCTCACACTTTAACTTCACATGAAGAATGTCCTCTTTAAAGATTTTGAATTTCACTTTGTTCCTTTTTCTTTCCTACAAAACGTCTTTGGCTCTTTACAAATGATAAATTGTAATCCATGCGCTCACACGCGCTAAAGGAGGTATGGGTTAGAACGTTTGAGAGCAGAGATGTTCTGAGAATGCAGGCCGACTGAGCACCTCCCGGGCGTGTCTCTGCAGTGCCTGACGGGTCACCTGGGTGGCACATGCCCACGAGTCCCTGACTTCAGCGCCCCCTGACAGAAACAGGAGGGACCCCCAGGCGGCTGTAGTCCCCTGGGTCCCCTCTGCTCCTCTGCCAAAACAAACTAACAGCTTCATTCTACAAGGCGTCTTCCAAGCTTTGCTTTACGTGGATCTGAAATTTCAGAAACATCAAATCATGTTGACCTGCTTGTTTTGATTTCCTGAAATTCCTTATCAGGACTATGGTTGTGCTCAACAGATATTTATCAAGCATCTACTACAAGCCAGACCATTGACCAGGTGCTAGGGGTATAAGGAGGAATAATAGTCTCCCCGCAGAGGAATTTAGGACCCCTGGGGGAGAGGCAAACAGTTTCAAGAGAAGAGCTTTACAGCCTATGGGTGTAAAAGGCTCCGAGAGGTACTGTTAGGAAGTTCGCCCTCGCCCAAGTAAAACGGGTCAAGGAATATAATTATCGAGTCTCTTCTAATTGTGATGGAGGTGGAGGACAGAGTGGCCGCCCCTGATTTGACCATTTGCCTACACCTGATGCTGTTTACTCAACTATATATGAATCTGCACAAGTGGTTCTTTCCAGAAGCGGTCGTTTCCTGGACCGCCACACGGGCATAACTCAGAGAGTGGTGACAACGTAGAGCCTTACCTGGATGTGGGCTCTGTTTCCAGGACGCAGTTTAGCGCTGCTCAAGATTTTGCACGCACGCTTAACAACCTTCGTACGTCTTCGTGTGCCATAGCACGAGCCTGTGTTTAAAGTGCACTTTACTTTGAGATGGCCTCAAACGAACTCTCTGCATGAGCTTTTGTAACTACATGAAACTTTCTTTCCTCGTCACATCTGTTCTAACATATACTGTCTCTGCCTTCCTGCTGGCATTGGTGGGCAGAGTCAGTAGAGTGCTTAGGGAGTTTGGACCTGAAACCTGTCGGACTCTGTTTGTGACTTCCTGGTGGCCGACAGTTAGCCATAAATGAATGGAGACCCGGGCTCTGAATGTTGGGGGCCCGTCAGTGTCAACATTTTTAGAGTTGATATCAAGCCTTTTTGTTGTATCCCCGGGAATGTAAGAATAAGAACCACAACCCCTCCCGGTTTAGGAGATAGGCAGTTTTCTGACGGGGCTGACCTGTGAGTTACCTACTTTTTACCTAGCCAGAGCACGATATTCTGGAGATGTTTTATACCAAAGAAAACAAAACCAGGACAGTTAACAAACTGTTTTAACAAACAGTTAAAGTTTTGATTAAGCAATCTTACTTTGTATGCAGATGTCATTGTGATTCTTTGCTTTCTTGGACACCATTAATTCCCTTGTGCACAATTGTCCTCTCATTTCCTGTTTGGAAATACAGACTGAAAGTGCCCTTTGTGAAGAAAATGGAAATACCTGGTATACCATCTGTGTGTATTTTTTACTTGATTTTTTTTAAGTAGTTTCCTTTTTGACGTTTATTTATATTTGAAAGGGAGACAGAGCATGAGCAGGGGAGGGGCAGAGAGAGAGAGACACAGAACCCAAGGCAGGCTCCAGGCTCTGAGCCGTCAGCAAGAGCCCAACGCGGGGCTCGAACCCACGGACTGTGAGATCATGACCTGAGCCGAAGTCAGACGCTCAACTGACTGAGCCACCCAGGTGCCCCATTAGTTTTTTATTTGGATGAGAATATACAATCTTGAGGGAAGACTCCTCCACATACTAGTGAAAATGAAATGCTAACTTCTAGGTTCTGGATCGTTAAAAGAGAGCTTTTAAAAGAGAAATTTTTTAACATGACATTTATGTTCTATAAAATCACTGATGAATGAAAATATTTCAGAACTGGAAAGTAAAATTTACTTGAATATTCCATCTTCATCAGATGGTCTGTTCCTTCTCTTTGGCTACTCTAGAATATGTAATGAACAGCCATAGCTGGCCTGGGTTCAAGGTGGCCCAAAAAGGAGCATCCTGATTGTACAGAGAGAACCGATGTTGGATTGTTGGTTCCAGTTTGGAATTGGTTGGACCTTTTCCCACTGGTCCTGAAACACAAATAGGTCTGCTTTTTCCCTTCACTTCTCTGTTGGCTTTTACTGTTTGTTTTTTAAACATAAGGCTTTCTACATATCCAGGAAGCTAAATTTTCTGGTAAGTTTCAAAAGGGTTGTGCTAGAACTGCATCTTAATGGATTGCTCCAAAGTTGAAAACATCAGGCACAGCCGTTCAAACCCAGCAGTCTTATTTTTACTAGTTCAGTTAACTCTGACTTCTCCAGGAACACAGGGACAGTCATTTTCAGTATTTTGAGCATGACGTTTGTGATTTGAGTACTCACAGCTTGGGTGGGCCAGGCGCCATCCCTGCTCTTTGCAGCGTCTCCTGCCTCCCAGTGGGGGCACCCCTGCTCCTTTCTGTCCTCTGAGGCATCGAAGCCTCCTCTGACCATCTAGTCCCTACCCCCCCCCCAGTCCTTCCTGCTGCAGGTACGGGTGCCCCTACCAGACATGTTATTACTCCAGAAACTCTTACTAGGAACGAGGACTGGATTGATTCTGTATCTGCTTGTACTGGTTCCTTAGCAATGGATAATCAGAAAAGGCTTTTTTCGGAAACAAAACAAGTATTTTCAGTAGTTCTTGTTACAGTTGCTGTTGTTTTATTTAATCTGAGACTTCACAAATAGCTGTTAAGTTTTGAAAATAACCTTTCTACTGGCTTATTTACTTTACTGGGCCAAATTGTAACTGTACCATATTACTTTTTACTTGAACATCAATACATATATTCTGTCCTATGTATATTACAGTGATCGAGCAAGCCTGTAGTTTATTTTGATGCCGGAAAGCACGTGCCCTGCTTTAAATATTTTCATTCATTCAAAAAAATGTTTGCCTTTATGGGAAACAGCAGTGAAATGACACTGACGCAGCTCCTGCCCCAATGTTGCCTACAGTCTATTTGTAATAGTTGTAGATTTTTATAGTTGCAAGATATGTTTTTCCTTCTATTATTCATTAATAGGAGATTTTACAGACTTACAGAAATGGAATGCTGTAAAAATTTCCACATTACATTCACAGTCAAAAAAAATGTTCTAGGAATGCCATCGCCCTTACTTCAAATCGGTCCTGTAATGTTATCTTGTTAATTTCTTTCACATTATCCAAAGTTCTGTTGTTTTGTACATGGAGAAGTATTAGCTATTGGTAAGTTTCCTTTTGCAAGTTACCTATCTATATGAAAAACATGTTTTAAGCCAACATCGACATTTTCTGCATTGTTTACTAATGGTGTTTTACGATTAACGTATGGGAAAATAAATAAAGCTCTGATTATCGATGGCATTTGCCCTTAGTTACCAAAGTATATGTTTGACTTTTAACTTAAATATGCAAGAAACTATCGATGCAGGTAAGTGTTGTAAAAATTCACAGCTGTTAGACAAAGGACCAGCGGAACTGCGGAATTTAAAAGCACAGACGCGGTTTCACCACAGGGCTGTTCTTCTGCCGGCGTCCTCAGAGGAATTTCTTCCAGTAGACCCTCTGCTGTAGGATCACTTTTGCTTGTAATGTTTCTGCGTGAGTCACCACTTTAGAATGTAAAACATAGGAAGATGAACACGTGCGGTGCGCGCGCAGTGTCCCCTCCGGTTCCTGTTTTATGTACGCAAGTTGCCCTAGAAACACCTGTGGGTCCTTTTATCCACAGAAACCGGAAAGGCCTCCGCAAGTGCTCTTTTCTCAGGGCCGTTTGAAACAGGTAGACCTCCGTTTTCTGCCTGGCTTCCCGGTTCTTAGATCAAGGCAAAGGAGAGCTGTGATCCTTTGACGACCGTGATACCTGCTCTTCGACACATAAGAAAGAATGGAGTACAAATTTTGCTGCCGACTTTTCAGAGCAGTCGTTTAACAAGACTTTTTAAACGACTGTTTATTCCTGTAAAAAAAAAAACCACACACAAGTAATTTTAGTTGACGTTTTAGTTAGGATTACATAAATGTGAACTGTATATTTTTTAATGGTTATTTTATCAAGCTCAATAATCATGAATTCTAACCAGCTCCTGGTTTCCTTTGTTTGAGGAAATAATTAGCAGCCCTTTGAAATTAGCAGCCCTGGGTCATTCCTAAGAGCCCGAAATAGACTGAATTAAAGGAAATTAATGGTGACTTTGGAATTCTGTTTTGTGATAAAATGAATGAAAATGATGGCTTTCTTATTTTATTTCAGATATGCAAAATATCTGAAATTACATATGTAAAATATGTAATATTTTGAAATAGTAATATTTCAAATCAAGATTCAGATTTTAAACTGTATTGAAACATTTCTACTCTAATGGGTTTTTATTATACATGCCATTGAAGAGTAAGCATCCATGAAGTTTTTATGAATGTATTTGAAATGCAATGAAATTGCTACCAGTCAGGAAAAATACATAGATGTATTGTTTACTGGTCGGCTTTGGTTTTACATTTTTTTCTACCCAGATCCCTGTCCACTCTGATAGGTATGCTGTTGTTATTTCAGCTGTCATTTAAATGGCTTAAAAGTTACTTCTAAAACTGCTTTTATTAAGAGACGAAAAATCGTATATTTGTGTCCTTTAGGGGATCGCACTGGTGGGAGAATGGGCACTGTCCCCTGGTCTTGTCTTTTAAATGTAAACGACAGGATTTATCCACTTGCAAGGTCGTTGGCCTACCCATCCGCCTCCTAGAATGCAGTCCTGTAAGAGCGAAAAAGGAATTAATTGTAGGCCTTATGCCCCTTCAGGATATTCAGCTCCTATGAGCCTCTCCCCTTAAAATGGCAGTGATGCTAAATCCATCTCTCAGGTCCACTGAGTTCCAGGGAGATGAAAACACTCTACACTTGTCAGGTATTTATGTTATTAACATAGTGTAATACACAAAACAGGCTTTCATGTGCTTAATGACCCTACCAAAACCTCAGTATGTGCCCTGGGCAAGTAAGTATTTACAAAGTTCATTTCATTATGTTGCAATTTCGATGTGCAGAATTCAGTTCTTCCATTTATGCATGCCTTGTGCCTTACAAAAGAATGAAACTTTGCTTTAACTTGTTAAAGATCTTTCATTAGTCAAAATTTTAATTTTTCGTATTTTTTTTAAACTATGAGAATACTGCTGCTTTCAAATATACCCTTAGTATTTTTGTAATGATGCTTGAATGTCCTCTAGTAAATACTCACACATCAAATTTTTAAAAGTATGAACATTTGATTTCAGGGGAAATTAGTTACATTTGTGTTTGGAACGTTAGGTAAAATTATCTTGTCATTAGCGAATCCTCTCATGACTGTATTTTAACTATTTGATTTCTGTTATCCCTCTCATGTTCTTACAGTCACAATTTCTGAGCAGTCACCTTTAAAATGTTCAGAGCTTATTAATCTCTCTATGTCCTGTAGTCTCTACAATGGATAATCCTAGTTTTTTCTCTGCCTTTTGACCATTCTTTTCACATTTACTTGTACCATCAAGAATTGTTAACATATTTGTTTTCTACGCATGTCCTTAGTTTACTGAAGATCTTGCTGATAGGCATTTTGTAAAGACTCTGAAGATCTTTCAACAGTGATCTCTGAAAACTCAGTGAGGCTTTGCTCCTGATACTCCCTCACCCCCAGCACACCTGTATATAACCCCCCCCCCCGCATGCTTTTGAAATCCAAAGAGCACAGAGCTATTGCTACATTTCAGCCAGCCTTTGCAGCGTTCCGAGAATAAACTGGCAGGTGTTGCAGGTGACGAAGTGTCGCTCAGAGAAGCCCACAAGTGTGTGCGGTGTGGGGACACGAGGCACTGGCTTTCTGCGGTGACATTCCCGGTGCACGGAGTTCGTCTCAGCTGTGACATTATTAAGCTTAATGAAATGTTGATCCATTTGGTTTGCAAAGAGTAACTCTAATATCCATTTCTCTTAGTAGGCAAGTTAGATTTAAAAAATTAAATTGGATTTGGGGAAGAAGTGGGGAATCATTCAGCATCACAAAATGCCATTTATGTGGGTAATACTACTTTACTTTTCATTTTCTGCATTTACTTGGTCATGTAAACGTGCTTCGAACTAATACAAATTTGCAACTGGTGAAACTTAATGCATGACTTCTGAGCCGAGTCTGCAATGTAAGCATGTGCCATGAAATTGCAGTCCTTTGACTCTTCATTTTCTGTCACTTACATACTGGTCCCATTGAGAGTGCAGTCCATTCTTGTTTTTTGTTTCGTAGATTGGCCAAAATGGGAAGGACTGGATTCCGCTCTCTTCCACGAAGAGTCAATGGGACTGGCTAAGATCAAGGTCTGAGGCGTTTTCCACCTGTCATCGGGTAGGCCCTGAACTAGAATCTCTCCAATTCTCTGCATGTCAGTTTAAAGTATTGGATTGATATGCATGTTCTGAATGTGGACTTTTATTTGATGTTGAGCTCACAACCTTATAGTATCCTAGAATTTTAAATGCACCTGTAAATAATTTGAGTTTTGTAATATATTGAGATGAAAAGATATTATTAGCCATGAGAAAATTTCAGCTGGTCTTAGAAAAGTGTAATATTTGAAATCTGCAGTTCTTCATTGCTCAGTATGTATAGTTCTGTGACGGTAAAAGTTATGATTAGGAATAATTGTAGAAGGGTAAGTACATCCAAACATAACAAAATCCATGTTACTCCATATTGAGTATCACCACCTTGAATATAATCAGTGTTCGTGTATCGTTTCATGGTCTACTTCTAATGCTTTTTTTTTTTTTAACTTAGAAGCTGTCATTTTTTTCTCAACTAAAAGTCTCTGCCCATTATGCTTGGATCTCTTGACACACCAATGACAAATATGACCAGACTTTGAAATGTTTTCAGATATTAGTTATATACCAGCCTTCGATACTTAGCATTCTGTGTGGATGCTACAGTTGAAAAACCTAGCAGCTCATTTCCCGCAATGCTCTAAATATATATATATATATATATAACAGCATGAAGTTAGGAAATGAGATAGTCAGAATTACTCTTTTTTCCTGCCTTGGGACAGTGCTTTCTACTGATTTACAGTGTCATTGCTGGTCACAGCAGGATAGCTGTGTAGATATTTCTGAGAGACAGGGAGAGAGAAGATGTCTCTTGAATGGGAATCTAACAGGAAAAGAACAAGACCCTGAGATTCAGAAACTCTAAAATGGTGGGGAGGGGGGAGCGTATTGTGTTAGCATTAGAAATGTCACATGTGTTAAGTGTGTTAATGTCACTTTTAAAGAGCAGAGGGATGTAGACGATTTGCCCAGCTTGAAGGAAAGCCTTGCTTGTATCTTCCTGCTGATGAAGAAAGTATACATGAAGCAAACACTGATTGACTTACCCACAGGCTTTACATTTTAATAAGTGAGTGAATCATCGCCCTGTTTTGTCTGTTGAGGGGCTGCCTTTCCATTACAGTACAATGGGATCTAGCGTAATATACACTTAGTTTTACAGAAATTAGATTAAATTTAGAGCCCTGCCGAAATACAACTGGAGTCTGCAAGAGTCAGTGTTATACATCTAGCCCGTAAGGGCAGATGAGTCTGATGGCAAAACCCAAGGGGTATAAAGAAACTGGTTCATTTCTTCCGAAATACGTAATAGCATGAAAAATCCAGTTGATCGGTAGTTGATAACAGTCATTTAGCCACATTCCGTTTTCACTTTAAAAAGCAGATATTTTCTAAAAGAGGTTGTAGGTATCATCATTTCTGTGTCTCTTAAAAGTGAGTTTCTGAGCCTGGCACTCAGGAACCTGGAGAAGTCTTTTAACTCTTTTATACTGGGTAGATCTTTGGGAGTTGGTTCCTTCTGCTGAGAAGTACAGTTGATAATATTTACTGCCTCTTGTCCATGAATTTTCAAAGGTTTCAATCAATTTAAAATTTTTTGAGTAGACCTACTCTTTGCCACACGACGTGCACATTTCCTCCTTCCTCGCGGCACCCATATTGAAACTCTGGCACACCTTTTGCCCGAAGCACCTCCCCAGTGATGTGTCCTTTCACGGGTATTGCGCTCCAGGCCAGACGTCTCACTGGTGTGCCGCCCACGGGTTCCAGGTGTGCCAGAGACCAGTCCCCTCAGCCCTTGGAGAGGCCTGGTGACTCTGGGCTCCTCCGCTAACCTCGGTGTGCCCAGTGGGCAGAGTCCTTCTCTGTGGTGTGCAGGACGGCGAGGAAGAGCGCCTCAACCACACCTTTCTTCCCCCCGAGTGATAAGGAGCCATGGTCCTCGCTCGCCTCAGAGTAACTTCATCAGGTGTTCTCACTTCAAGAAGTCATTTCTCCTCTTGCCTCGGACATCCCTCTGCGTGGGGTACAAAGAGCAAATTCCTACCTTGGGGGGCGGGGGGCTGCCTTCAAGCTCTCTCAGGCCTCCTGAGTGCATGAAGCACTTCCTCTGTGGATCGAACCGCTCACAGGGGGCCTAAAAGAGTTTCCCGTTGCTTATCTGTATTTCTCTATCACATGGACTCTGACTAGACTTGGCCTGTACAGGCTAAAATGATTTTTTTCGACGTTAAAATATCTGCGGAAGCATTTTTATGTTCCTAGTCAGATTTCTGTGGTCTAATCCTTTGTCGAAATTGAGGCTTAATGAGGCCACCTTTCGTGTCGCGTTCTGATGCTTCCTGAGAGTTCCTGGAATCGCTAGTGCTGTCCCTATGTATGATGTTGGTCGGGCCGGATTTCAGGGGGTGTGTGAACTGTTCATTCTGAGCAATGCATTAATCCGTATTTTGCGAATATAAAGAAACCTACAGATATTACATTAGACCAGCTGAATCCATGTTATGGTTTCCTTTTTAATTCAAAAGCATCACATAGCAAGTAAAAATTTTTAAAAATTAAATTTAGTTACAAACTAGTTGTTTCTTATTTTTTTTTCCAGTCCCTTTTTGCTTTCTTTTACGACCACATGAAACTTGAGAAGCCACCTAAAGCTAAATCATTTAGTGGAGTTGGGCAGTTCCCAAGTGTCCAACAAGAAGGCCTGCTTTAGGCTGCGATGGCCACTGTCATTCCTGGTGATTTGTCAGAAGTAAGAGATACCCAGAAAGTCCCTTCAGGGAAACGTAAGCGTGGTGAAACCAAACCAAGAAAAAACTTCCCTTGCCAACTGTGTGACAAGGCCTTTAACAGTGTTGAGAAATTAAAGGTTCACTCCTACTCTCACACAGGAGAGAGGCCCTACAAGTGCACACAACAAGACTGCACCAAGGCCTTTGTTTCTAAGTACAAATTACAAAGGTACTAAACTCTATTTGTCTTTCAGATTATATTTTCTATTGTGTTGGCCGCTTGAAGCCGTTGTAAACGTATATATCTGTATACACGTTCTGTAGCCGCTTTGCAGAGAGGAAATGTTACGTAGATTAGACGTTGGCTAGTTGTAGCGTTCTAAGCCACAGACTTTTACGTGTTAGTGTCTTTGGATATTTTTTTTTAAATGCAATGCTTAATGAGAGTAGGATTTCTGTATGTACAGAGAAATTAGCAGAAAAGGGTATGGACCTTGCCGTGAGTATATTCAGTCTCGCTCATTTGCTTTTGTAGTAATAGCTAAAAACCAGCAGACACTAACGTGGCTACTGAAAAGGCACGAGTCCTGCAGAGCTGAGGTGCAGTGACTGTCCCCGTAGCGATGTTAAGTTAAAATGTGTCTGTTATCAGGGCGTTTCTTTTGTAGCTTCTGTGTAGGAAGTAGTTTAGCTTCCGCGTGAAAAGTGAACGCACGGCGCTTGTGTCGTGGTACTTACACAATATGTCTGTGTTTCAAGGCACATGGCTACTCATTCTCCTGAGAAAACCCACAAGTGTAATTATTGTGAGAAAATGTTTCACCGGAAAGATCACCTGAAGAACCACCTGCACACGCATGACCCTAACAAAGAGACGTTTAAGTGCGAAGAGTGTGGCAAGAACTACAACACCAAGCTCGGCTTCAAACGTCACCTGGCCTTGCACGCCGCCACCAGCGGTGACCTCACCTGCAAGGTCTGTCTGCAGACGTTCGAAAGCACAGGTGTGCTGCTGGAGCACCTGAAGTCCCACGCCGGCAAGTCGTCCAGCGGGGTGAAGGAGAAGAAGCACCAGTGTGAGCACTGCGACCGCCGCTTCTACACCCGGAAGGACGTCCGCAGACACATGGTGGTGCACACTGGAAGAAAGGACTTCCTCTGTCAGTACTGTGCACAGAGATTTGGGCGGAAGGATCACCTGACTCGTCACATGAAGAAGAGTCACAACCAAGAACTTCTGAAGGTCAAAACAGAGCCGGTGGACTTTCTGGATCCATTCACCTGCAATGTTTCTGTGCCTATTAAAGATGAGCTCCTCCCGGTGATGTCCTTACCTTCCAGTGAACTCTTGTCCAAGCCATTCACAAACACTTTGCAGTTAAACCTCTACAACACTCCATTTCAGTCCATGCCGAGCTCGGGCCCCGCCCACCAGATGATCACGACCTTACCTTTGGGAATGACATGCCCGATAGATATGGACGCTGTCCATCCTTCTCACCACCTTTCTTTCAAGTACCCGTTCAGTTCTACCTCATACGCGATTTCGATTCCTGAGAAAGAGCAGCCACTAAAGGGGGAAATTGAGAGTTACCTGATGGAGCTGCAGGGTGGCGTGCCCTCTTCATCGCAGGAGTGCCAGGCGTCGTCATCCAAGCTGGGGCTGGATCCTCCGATCGGCTCCCTAGATGATGGTGCAGGCGACCTCTCCCTGTCAAAAAGCTCAATCTCCATCAGCGACCCCCTAAACACACCAGCCTTGGATTTTTCCCAGCTGTTTAATTTCATACCCTTAAATGGCCCTCCCTACAATCCTCTATCGGTGGGGAGCCTCGGAATGAGCTATTCCCAAGAGGAGGCACATTCTTCTGTGTCTCAGCTGCCCCCCCAGACCCAGGATCTTCAAGATCCTGCAAACACTATAGGGCTCGGCTCCCTGCACTCGCTGTCCGCAGCCTTCACGAGTAGCTTCAGCACAAGCACCACACTACCGCGTTTCCATCAGGCTTTCCAGTAGGAGTCCAAGACGTGGACAGAATACAGAAATCTGCGTGCAGCCCCGCCTTAGGTGACCGTTTGTATTTTAGTGCCTCCTTTAAAACAGCATAAAAATGTCTGCTTTTGTACAGTACCAATTTTCAGTAAGCCAGTATGAAATAGAAACGAGTTTTTATACACGAGCTTTGGAACCATTTGCGTTCAGTTCTGTTTACCTGGGTATTTTGTCCACGCTCACTGCCAACTGTCATATTTGAAGTTGATTTTTCCTCTAGGGAAGCCATTCTTATTGGCGGGAAAGTCTTACGCATCCCACGTTCAAATTACTTTTAGATCTTAAACTTTACAGTTTTGTCCAATAACAATGGCTCTACCTTCTGACATTTGGCTCGTTAAAGAGTTTTGCAATAGGATGTAAATTTTCTAAAATGTGTATGAATAACCTGAGAGTTTTTAAATTTTTACTAGTCTCTAAGTGGATTCATAAGCAAATGTTTCTAATGAATTAAGAATCCAGTTTGGGGAGATAATAGATGTTTTTTAGATATACCATAATTTCAGGTCAGTATATTTTGAAGATTTTGCTATTGTCTGGCTCAGATACTTGCTGTCTTTATTATGCACACGTAAGGAAAACAAAATCTAAACACAAAGCACCAGTATTTATGGCAAAAAAAAAAAAAAAAAAAAAAAAAAGAAGAAGAAGAAGAAGAAAAGACTCCTGGAAAGGTGACACCGCATTCCACGTTACTCAAGAATTGGCCTTAAGTCAGTACCCGGGATAGTTTGTGCCACGTTTCCAAGTTGCTCTCTTTCTGATGGACTAGTGCTAGTTGCATTATGGCATTGGGGTCTTCAGAGTCAGTGTATGGATCGATCTCTTTAATCCTTTCCACCTCTCGTGGCCAAAGGGTGGGTCAAGGGCAGCCAGCAGTTCTGTTTTCAGTGTCACGGTTAGTCCAGAATCGAGAGCCATTGTGAAGCACAGATGTTGGGTGTGTTGTATCCCCGAGTGGACGGTCTCTTCTCAGATAGTGGGATAGACGGCTAAGAAGGAGGTGTGATGTGAAGACCTCACTTCAACTTGGGAACTTGTCCCAAGTCTAGGGATCATGTCCCTTGTTGCCAGGGTTGGAAACTAACCTCTTGAGGAGTAAAGTCAAAGCATATCCCTTCCATCACTTCTTGCTGAATCAGCGCAGTTGTCTTTCCCGTAAGAGCCCAAAGCAGAAAACAGAACGATAGCTTCACCCTCCCTGGTGTCTTTCTCACTTAGTGTTGATTTATCGTCCCTTGCTATTTTCGGATGGAGACTTTCAAGTTCAGTGCATTAGAAAAGTATTTGAGGAATGACCACAAGGTTTTAGACGACGGAAAATATATACAGTAAAACCCCCTTTTACTTTTCTCTGAGAAATTGGGGGAATGTTGCAAATCAGTTGAATTTGTCAAGGGGGTGACTCCAAAGCAAAACAAGGGCTCTTAACGTGAAAGCAACAATCCAGAAGAGTGTGTTCACAGAAAGCAATAGTTCCTGTGGGCTTTCCTTGTAGTAGACAAGCACCAGAAACATTTTGAAGGTCACATTATATTCTCCTAAGAATTGGTCAGGACTAAGAAACGTATCTATTAAGCACTTGCTAACACCTTATTTGGGGACCCTCTCTGTTGGGGTGGGGAGGAGGGGGAAGGTTTATAGAAGAGTGTATATCTCTTTAAAAAAAAAAAAAGAAAGAAAAATATTTCTGAGCACTCATCAGCCCTATATGGAAGCTTCTTTTTTTTTTTCATTCATAGGGCCCGTTATCATTGCAGAATGTGATGTTTACCAAGAATTTCTAAAAATGAGTGCAGATTACTGACTATAATACATTATTTAAACTATTTGGGAGTAGTATAATTTGTGGAAAATGTACATTGTAATAATGTAAATGGGGGTTTCACTATATATATTATACACACACACACATATATATCGCACTTCATAGAATCAGAGTTCTCTCTTTGGGGAGCTTTGGCTCCTGATATTTTATCATGCTCCTTTTTTTTTTTTTAAATTCTAGGAGCACTAGTTTTTATACTTATGTATTTAAATTTTATTATTAAAAATTACATTTTATAAAAAGTGTGTTCCAAAGGCATTAAAATTATATATGTTAATAAGGAAATACATTTTAAATTTCTTCAAACTGCTCCTAAGCTTTTGATTAGGAGAATATTTGTTCTGAAAGTAGGCGTTTAGCTCTGCTTTATTACTGCTTCCTTTAGTTTCTATGAAACAGATTGCTTACTTAAGTCACTAGTTGAATGATTAGTGTTCAATATTGCTTTAATCACCATTTTTAAAAAGAGAGAAAGAAATTGGTGACAGAGCACAAATAAACAGAAGACCTATTGTTAAGCAGACGTCACAAATACAAGTGTGGAAGCACTACTCTGTCTCATATTTGCTTAAAGAGAAGTCACGTTGATGACCTGATGCGTTAGCCTCCGTGGGCCCTATTTCACTGCCCGTAAACCAGTAAAAAGGGAGTATCAGGATCTGTCCAACAAAGCATTTTGGAAATGGGGAATGGCGGCCTATGCATCTACACTGTTTTAGCCTGATTCTCGCCCTGCAAGGAATTGAGATCCTGGGAGGCACGCCCTTCAGGGCGCCGGGGCTAAAGCTGTCGAGTCTTAGTTTTCACGTGAGCACCTCCCTGCCTCTCGCTGCCTCACAGACTTGAAACCCTAGTTCCAAGGAAGAGGGACGTCAGCTCCTTCGCCGCTCAGATTGACTCTGCTGGTCACTAAACCTTTCTGACAGCATTTCTGTTACACATGAGGCAGCCTCATTTTCTGTAATTGCACAAGGGTCTGACAAGGATGTGACACAGAACTGGCTCTTTTTTCCTAGAAAAAAAAAATTGACGCGCATTTTTACACCCACTGGAGGTGTTAGAGATAATTATTGCCAATGCTGTTTTTCACTCTCCTTGTGGCCAGAATCACCATCCTTGAAATTTCTAGTAGTGCCTTTGCTTGTTTTTTTTTTTTTTAAAAAGGGATTAAGTAAAAAATATATATATAAAAAGATTTCAGTTTCTTAGAATTTGGACCTCAGACAAGATATTGAACCTCATTCAGTTTGAACTTCCACAGGCGCGGACAGATTCGATCCGCAGACACAAAAGCCTGAGTGTGGAAGGGTCTCGGCACCATAAGCAATAGCCTCCGCTGACGTACCTGTGCAAGGATCGTCCTCAGCGCTGAGCGGTCGCGGTTACAATTCGCACGTTGAAACCCGCTCGCCCGCAGTGCAGTTGGCAGAACTCCGCCTGTCCTGGCCGGTCGCACCCCGCTCTTTGTGCGACTTTGTCGTCTCACTTAGTGTTTCTTCCGAGCTGTGTACCTCTGCCTGTTCGTCGCTTGTGCTTTATTAGTCATTTGTGGAATATAGTGATATATTGTGTTACTTGGGACAGTAGCGGTTTTGAAAAACCATATACTGACTGAACCATGAGCCAGAGCTGACTGCTTTATTAAGCTAATGATGAATGTTACAGAGGACCTAATTCAGGATCGTTCATCTAAGAAGCAATACACATATATAGGCCAATATTTTTTTTAAAAAATAGAGCTTGGTCAACCTCTATACTACACATATTACAAGATATAGCACTTTCAAAACGAATCTAAACCTTTACAGAAACTTTCTTATAGGTTATGCCTTTTATTTTAAGACTTATTATAATTTGTTTCAAGTGCCATTAGATGATATATATGTAGGCCTTTGATATATAATACTTTGTGTTCAACAATGGTAGATGGTATTTTACACAGGTACATTTTTACAGTGTTTTCTTACCAATTTGCTATATTGCACAGAATCAGTGTGTGTCTTTTCATAAGGTTTTACAATGGCTTATTTTTTTACAAGGTTTACGTGTCTCAAAACACACTGTCTTCCCAGTATATAAATTAAAAAGATACCAGTTCACCCAAGTTGCTTCTAGCCTACTGAGATCCACGTGACATTGGAGGAGCTGTGCTCAGTGGCTAAGTACTCTTCATCACCAGTGGCAGACTGCGGTCTCGGTGCCTACGTCGACTCTCACCGTGTGTGGGCAGCCATGCCACCCCCACGCAGAGTCTGTCGTGGTCACAGAGATCCGCGCGAGCCGTGTCGTGTGGTTCAGTGCCGAAAACCCACCCAGGGCGCCCCTTTGGTCACGCAGAACAGACCGATACCACCAGCGTCGGTCAAGGCACGCTTAGGTCATCCCCCTTCAGCCCTCCTACGTCGTCAACCCTCTGAGGATGGGAAAAGCAGTGTCTTTTGATGAGTGATCTCGCTCTAGAAATGCCACAGCCATTGCTCGTGTGTGGAACACTCCCTTGCGGAAGCTCCAGTGGTACAGACGGACCGAGACGAATGTCTATCTTCTCAGAAACACTCCTTCGGTATTATGTTGGGTCATGCTGCTAACGGAACTTGGGATACAACTCTTCATGGTGCTACAAACTTCTCTGTCTTGTTCAGTCATGTTTTTTTTATCCATAGGGACAAATAAGGACTCCATTAGGCGTAAAGGTGTACAATATATTTTTATACTGTGACTTAACTTGTCATGAGCAGACTTTTACACCACCCACCACAATGTATTCGCGTGCACTTGCAACAGGAAATCTTGGACGTGCAGATGTTACCAGAACAATCCCAGCTTTCGTCCGCAAGGTGACTGTAACTCAAAGTGAAAAGTGGGCTTTGGAATATGGTGTGGAGTGAAGAACATGCTGTATGTTACTAACAGCCCTTTGAATTTAACAAAAACTGGGAATCCATTAGGGAATGGATTGCATCACGCCTGAGCACAAGCCGGACTGCTGACATCGTACTCCTAGCTGATGGAGAAGTGTCAGGACTAGGACTCTGAAAATGTTCTAATGATAAAGGTTTGAGTCAAAATAGAAAAAGAGAAATCTGCATTCCAGGCTGAATTTTGTATATTTTTATTGCATTTGAAAATCGCTCTTCTGTGATATTGGGAAATCAAGTGGCTTATCATGTATATCATGTACTTAAAATGTATTCACAAACTACTGTTGTATTTGTATAAAATATAGACAAAGATCGTATTTTGTGTGTGTGTATAAGCTCTGTAAAGTAGCAATCACATTATGAAGCTGCAGTGAAAACAACATTTTAAACGTCCACATCCAAAGAAGCAGGCTATTTATTGTCCAGTTACCCGGATATAAAATATTACTTTGCTGCTAATTAAACAATAGTACTGCAGCTTTTTGTGGCCTACAGTGTTATGTTTGCTGTAAGAAAAAGATATGTGAACTCCACAAAATATATGAATAAAATTATAGAATGGCTTTAGATAATGTAGCCCTTCCTGAAGTTTTAACAGAGGACCCATTTCTATTTGGTATAACTTTTCTTCTTCATGTTGGATTTTCAAGAGCGTCTCCCGGGGTAAACATTAAGAGTCTAATAGCTGGCTCGAGGATAACACTTTGTTGTTGAAAGGAAATGTAAAGTTCCGGGGGCTCTTTGGTTTTGTCTTAAAACTTCTGTACCTTTAAAGGAAGGAGAGAAATTGTAAATAAAAAAACCCAAAACGTCAAAATATCATGCATCACAACTTTAATCCAGGTGAGGATCCAGAGCAAAAAGAATTCCCAAAAGGCGATTCAAACCTAGGAATCAATACTGGTTCTTACTCATGTGATGTAAGGTTGGCATCCAACACGAAGCGTCTGCCGGTTCAGTAAATTATCCTTTTGGGGGCTCCCTGGGGGCTCTTTGTCTAAGATGTTGCCGGAATCCCTCCCCTGACGGTTAACTGGACCAAAACACACACACACCACTTCATCTAAAACTCATCAGTTACACGGTAATGCAGCTTCAGGAGGAGACATGATCGGAAGGTCGGAATAATCTGAGTGGGAATCAGTTGCAGAAATCATGTGCGGCAGCTCCCAGAGCCTCCTGCAGGGTGCTGGGGAAAGTCTCTCTACCTTCAGGGAGAGAAAGAACCTCAGCCGTGATTCCCAGTGCTGGCACCTCCCCTTTTCCCATGCTTAATTCCAGAAGATCCGAAAGCGTTTCTTTGTTAACGCTTAACTTTAACACTCAATACATTTTTATTTAAATCCATGCATACGAGCTATTTCATGGACCATCGATCAAAAGAAGATGCTTTCCTTAGTTACAGTGCTTAGAAGAAGTATGTTTGGGATGAATTCACTTAAGGTATAATTTCCCTAATGGAAAAGTAATCAGAAATGCAATTAGTGTATTGCATCATTGCCCCCGTGGGGTTAAAAGCCTTTTTCATTTGTGTTAACTGTTAAATGAGAAGGTTCATACCAATGGTTTGCTGTCAAGGGGAGGCAAGAGTTTAACCCGGCTGTAGACTCACTTTTCCTTAATCAAACGTCTCCTCAGCAAAATGCACCGCTTTGTGCTAAGTCCCAGGGGTAGTCCAAAGAAATCAGCTTTCGAAAAAACAGGTGATTTCCTGATCAAGCCTCCGAGTGATGGCGGCAGTGTCAGCAGAACTGGGGAAAGCCTAAGTACTGTATGGAGCCCTGCCCAGTCACCCTTTTTGCAGGTCAAAAATGGCCTAATATTGGCAGTTTCGGCCTAAAACTAAAACAAGCCCAAAAAATCCAGAATGTCTTGACTTCACCTCCATTCTATTCAACACAGAGGTTGGTAATAAATTTATCTACTCACAATGTGTTTGACTCTCGGCTAGTGTGGTGGTTACTTTTATGCGCCAACATGGCTGGGCCGTGGTACTCAGACTAGGTGTTCCTGGGGAGGTATTTTTTAGATGTCATTGACATCAATAATTAGTTTACTTTAAAACAGACTACCCTCCACACTGTGGGTGGGCCTCGTCCAATCAGTTGAAGGCGTTAAGGAGAAAAACTTGAGGTTCCCCAGCAAGAGGGGAACTCAGGCTGCAACAGCAGCACTTCCCTGGGTCTGGAGCCTGCTGCCCTGTCCTGCACATTTTGGGCTTGTCAACTTCCATGATCATGCAAGCCAATTTCTTAAATATTTATATTTATATACACACTCATTGGTTTGGCTTCTATGGAGAACCCTGACTAATACAACTCGTTTCAACTGTCATTCTTTAGAAGTGCTGATTTTACCCTGAAAGAAGTAGAAATCTTTTTATCCCTGATAATAGCGTTCTGCCAGAGAACAGAAGTTCCCAGAACTTCTGGGACACCGTGTGTTGTGGGGCACATCAAGGAGGTCTCAGAATCTCCTTTTTCCGTACTGTTGTTTGGGCTCCCATTATTGGCAATGAAAAGAGCAGTTTCTCCTAATGAACAAGTTTTTTAAAAATGTCACCAGGCCAACTCTGCTTTACTCAGTAGAAGCATACTTGAAATGTAGCCCAATATTTATTATACATGCAGAAGCAGAAATATTTGTAAATTGAATATTTTCTGCCTCAGTCAAGGGGTTCTGAGAGCTCCTCACATAAGCTATGGAATTTTCTGTGTTATATTAGAATTTTTGCAAAGGTTTAACTTTTGGTTTGCTCCATTTGTAATTGGAGCCCTTTAATCTTTTTTTTGGAGGGAAGAGCTTTCAAAGTAGTGTCAGTGCATTCAACAGTCTTACTGGAATGATGTTGGTAAACGGCTGTGTTTCTAAAATATATAATTAATCCGATATTAGCATCACACACCCCCGGTGACATTTCTAGGAAGGCTCCGAGAACCAGATTTTCATGCCCTAGAAACATTCATTGTGTAAGTAGGTTAATGGACTGAGCCAGGCCCTATTTAAGATGTCAAGGTATGTCAACTTTTCTCACCCCAAATTAGTGGTGCCCAGTGGCTGTAACAGATACACACCCTTTTAAACATCTCAAATACCGTATTGTTTGAAGACCTCAGGAAGATGAGTTCAAATCATCCCAGGTTTTCTAAATTAATTACCTTTTGCAGGAGTAAAGGGCTACATCTTGTTGGATTTTCTGTTGTAAATTCCTTCATATAATATTTCCGTATTTGCTTTTATTTTTTTTATGTTTATTTTTGAGAGACAGAGAGAGACAGTGTGAGCAGGGGAGGGTCAGAGAGAGAGGGAGACACAGAATCCGAAGCAGGCTCCGGGCTCTGAACTAGCTGTCAGTACAGAACCTGATGCGGGGCCCTAAACCATGTACCGTGAGATCATGACCTGAGCCGAACCAAGCTGGACGCCCAACCGAATGAGCCACCCAGGTGCCCCCGGTATTTGCTTTTAAATTGCACCTTTACTAACAGCATCAGGCTAGAACCAGCAGTCCCTGGAGGCCCATTGCCTCGGAGTCCGCTTTCTCCCATTTGCCTGTGAAGCTCCTCACTGTTCCCTGCGCTTATCCGTCAGTTTGCCCTTCCTTGTCCTGCTCCCCATCCCCTGGATGCGTCCTTCTGCTCCTGCTCATGAATCCACCTGCCAAGACCTCGCCCGTCCTCCAGCCCCTTCCACACCTTCTCTGGTCCCACCCACTGACAGGTAACTTCTTTTTCCCGTGAACGTTTGTTACAGCCTATGAGCTCTCCTCAGGGATGTGCGCATGTTTTAACTTCTGCGCACTTGAGGGCAGAGCCCCGTTCACACGTTTCCCTGCGCGTAACAAATAATTAACACATTTGCTGGTGTCGGCTGCAGGGCCATCAACCATCTTAATCATTAAGACATTGTTTTTTAAGAAATACTCTTTCGGGGCTCCTGGGTGGCAGAGTGAGCTGAGCGCCTGACTCTTGATTTTGGCTCAGGTCGTGAACCCAGGGTCTCAGGCTCCTCGCTGAGCATGGAGCCTGCTTGGGATTCTCTGTCCCTCTCCTTCTGCCCCTCCCCCATATGCTTGTGTGTGTGCCTGCTCTCTCGTAAATAAATAAATAAATAAATATGTTTTTAAAAAATAATTTTAATTTAAAAAATAAAAATAAAAGTACTCTTTCAAAATCTGACCCTAGAAAATTTTGTAATAATTTCATCATCTGGGGTATTTTTGGAAAGAGGGAAGCCAACTACAAGAGACTCTTAACTATAGAGAACAAACTGACGGTTGACAGAGGGAGGTGGGTGGGGGATGGGCTAGATGGGTGCCGGGCATGAAGGAGGGCACTTGTGATGAGCCCTGGGGGTTGTATGGAAGCCGCCACGAATCCCTAAATTCTACTCCTGAAACTGATACTACCCTGTTTGTTAACTAACATTAAAAGTTTATCTGATACACTAAAGGCTGTGTGATCATATTTAAACTTCCATTTTGTTCTGCTCTTTTGCATCAAAAGGAGCAAAGTCCACAATAATGTACCACTTCTCCAGAAGTAAAGTGCCTGACATGCTTTCACTGCAATGGCTCACAACTGGAAAAGCCTGTGAGAAATCTAATTCTTGTAAAGTTGTACTTCAAAAATTTCTGGAAGCAAGGCGCCTGTGTGGCTCAGTCGGTTGAGTGACCGACTTCAGCTCAGGTCATGATCTCGTAGTTTACAGGTTCAGGCCCCACGTCAGGCTCTGTGCTGGCAGCTTAGTCTGGAGCCTGCTTCAGAGTCTGTGTCTCCTTCTCTCTCTGCCCCTCCCCTGTTCATGCTCTGTTTCTCTGTCTCTCGATAATAAATAAATGTAAAAAATTTTTTTTAATTTCTGGAAGGTGGAAAGTGGGTAACTAGATAATACACATCAATAGGTAAGGGTCTTTTTCTTTTTCTTTTTTTTGTTTATTTATTTTGAGAGAGAGTGCATGCACGTGTGTACACACAGGTCGAGGAGGGTCAGAGAGAAGGAGAGACAATCCCAAGCAGGCTGTGTACCATCAGCACATAGAGCCCGAGGTAGGGCTCAAACCCACAAACTTCAAGATGATGACCAAGAGCAAGAGTAGGGCGCTCAACCCACTGAGCCACCCAGGCGCCCCAATAGGAAAGGTGCTTGAGATTTTATTTCATCAAGTACCATGATAAGTTCTCATAACGGAAACTCTCTCTTTGAAATCCCGTAGATCTTATTTAAATTTTAATTTGCCCGGTCTTTGCAGTGAGACCGTTGAATAAAAAGCCACTGAAGGGGAACCTTTTTGTTCGCTTATTCTACACAGACAGTGCAAATCCATTTGTCCTTAAACAAAATCAAAACCAAACTCTAAAACAAGCAGACATTGGAAGTACTCCCCCGTACTAGCCCAGGCCGTGAAGGCTGCTGCTCCGGGCCCACAGCTACCCGAGGCAGGACGCCGGGCTCCGGACACAGCCCTGAGCTCCTTGGGTTCAGGGGGGTGCAGATCCCGGCCTGAGCCCGCCCCCCACACCACTTACAGGGAGACGCGTCGCTTGTCACATGCAAGGCCACAAGCAGAAATTTAAAGGTCTCATGCTTTGCCTTCAACTTTCAGGTTCTGGGAAGATGACGCAAACCGCGTGTCTCTGCCTCCCTTGTCAGCACTTATTACTGCCTTCACTTTACATGACGCAGCTCAGCCTCAGACAGACGGTGACTTGGAAACGGCAGGTTTTAAACCAGGTCATTTGACTCCAGGGTCCATGCCCTTTACCACTGTAGTTTCAGGAAAGCCAATATCCAGGCATCCAGAAGGAGAGAAGAAAGTGGGGACTGAGCACTGGGGAGACAGGAGCCCCAAAATACAATGAGGATTTTTCCCTGAGCCGAAGGAAGATCCAAGACCTGAGATCAGCAAAGTGCTGGAGAAGATTACCAAAAAAGGTCTGTTATACCAAGACGAGGAAAGTGTAACGAACGTTTTCACACCAACCAACCTAGCAGCAAAAAACATAGAACAGTATCTTAGAAATGATAGGAAGATCTGGTGAAACCACAATCTCAGTTAAGAAAATATGGGGAATTCTATTTTTTTTTAATTTGAGAGAGAGAGAGAGAGAGAGCGAGTGAGAGCATGTATCTGGGAGAGAGGGGCAGAGGGAAAGAGTCTTAAACAGACTCCACACTCAGCAAGGAGCCCAATGTAGGGCTCAATCCCACAACTCTGGGATCATGACCTTAGCCCAAATCAGGAGTTAGACACTCAATCGACTGAACTACTCATACCTCCCCCCGAAAATATGGGGAATTATGAGAATAAATGAAAATCAAAACCAAAAACTATAGGTCTGAAGGAAAATCAGAACTGACATCAGACCTGAAACACTTCATGACAGAAGCCAGGGGAGCCAACTGACTTATCAAACAGATGCTCAAGCAAAATGTGAGTTTTGACACGTAGGCATTTAGAAAGTAAATTATTGTTTTTTTATTTAAAAAAAACATACAAATAACCCAGAGAAGCAAAATGGAGTCAATCTCAAGAAAGCAGAAGATAAGTAAGTGGTGAACAATAACACTAATAATTTGGTTAAATCTCAAGTATGATCATTTCCTAGTGGGAAAGTATTCTTGAAAGATAAATCCTACTGTAATGCAGATGTCCTCAAAGGGTTTTGTGGTAATCATAAAAGTAGCTAGAGCTTACATATCAAGGTTTGATCACACATGAAAACAAGAGTGAAATAATTTGGTAGACTTCTACATGAAGCCATATAACAAGGTACTATGGAGTGAGATTTGGAAATATCCAGCTTGGTTGGGAAGCAATTTAGAGCAAAAATAATACTGGAAAAGCTCAACTTTTTAAAAAAAATAATTTTTATTTAATTTAGAGAGAGGAAGAGACATAGAACAGGGTAGGGGGGAGGAGCAGAGAGAGGAGACACAATCTGAAGCCGGTCCAGGTTCTGAGCAGTCAGACAGAGCTCAATTCAGGGGTCAAACTCACAAACCACAAGATCAATACCCTAGCCAAAGTTGGATGCATAACCTACTGAGCTCACGTTTAAAAAAAAAAAAAAAAAAAAAAAACCTAGATTGGCACCTGGATGGCACAGTCAGTTAAGCATCTGACTTCGGCTCAGGTCATGATCTCATGGTTCCTGAGTTCGAACCCCACGTCGGGCTCTGTGCTGACAGCTCAGAGCCTGGAACCTGCTTCAGATTCTGTGTCTCCCTCTCTCTCTGCCCCTGCCCCCCTCAAAAATAAATAAACATTAATAAAAAAAGATAAAGAGACCCCCAAATTCTTGCTGTTAAGAAGAAAGGAGACAATAATAGCTACCTTTTAGGCCTCAAAATTAAATAGACTTCAGAGTTGGAACCAAAAACAATGATTCAGATTTGGGGGGACTGGATCTGATATTTATATTTATATATGATATGATATGATATCTGATATCATATTTATATATGACCAGCACCCCCTGCCCAGCTTTGATTCTGACCAACAAAACCCATTCATTTTACAAACGTTGACTGCACACCTACTACGCACCAGCCATTACTCCAAGTGCTGGGAATCCAGTATTGAACAAGACAAAATTCTTTTCCCATGGAGCCTACATTCGTTGGAGCGAGTCCCTAAGGCATGAAAGCCAGCAGGTCCCCTGCTCCTGGTCACAATGCTCCCCAAATACACTCTGGATCCTAAGAAAGTCCGCCTCTCGTTTGCTTGTGGGATGGGACTGGAAAGGGGACAGCTGCGTACCAAACCCCACCTCCAACTCCAACGATCCCCACTACCACCACCTTCAGGGAATGTAGACACAGTTTTTTGAAACTGATTTATTTTGAGAGAGAGTGTCAGTGGGGGAAGGGAAGAAAGTGGGGCAGAGAGACTCCTGAGCAGGCTCTGCAATGACAGCACGGAGCCTGATGTGGGGCTCAATCTCATGAACTGCTAGATCATGACCTGAGCTGAAATCAACGGTGGGACGCTTACCCCACTGGGCCACCCAGGCGTCCCCAGACCCTGTCTGAATGGTTGAAAAGGGGAAGCTGCGGGCCTGCACTCGTGACAAAAATTGGCAGATGACCTGGGAAGGGGGCTACCCCACCTCCCCACATCCCCCCCTCCCTTGTGCCCTTCCAACCTGGAGCCAGCGATCCTGATGGGGGTCCCAGCTTCCAAACGCCTGGACTGTTTGGTGCAAAGTGCAATTGACAGAGACCACTAACAGGGCCAAGGATGAACCAGCCCAGGGGTCAATGTCAAGAGCAACGCTGAGGCAGCAGCAGAGGCATTCTCTGGAAAGCGAGCTGTGGTAAAGCATGCTGTGTACAGGTAAGGAAATTAGGAACCCGTTGATGTCACGTAGGCACTTCTGAAACTTTCATCGGACTTCAAAACTGATCGTGTATTGAGTCACTAAGAACAAAAAATAAATTTCCCCCCTCCCCCACACCAAACAGTGAAATATTTCAATAGGCATGGCAGAATTTTGAATTCTCCCAAACTTTTCAAATCCTGATAAATATTGCTAAATCGCTCTCCAAAATTGTAGCACCAATTTACATGTGTTTACTTTTTTCTAACTGCTGATGAAGGTTCACGTTTTTCTATGTATTTATTCTCCTCTCAGTTGCTATTTATATGTGCTTATTTTCCCAGATGGATATTACTACCATAATGTCACTTTCTTCATTATTAGCATCTTGAAGTATCCAAAGGATTTTGGGGGGCATAAGAGGAATGCAAATTACTACTGCTGCAAGTTCTCAGCTAACTATAAAACATGTAAGTATAATTAGAAAGATCTTCCAAACAAACATGACTAAGGTAGCTCATCCAAACGTATTCATTGTATCTGATACATTACCTTGAATCATTGCTTACAGATATATTTAAATGAATGTGCTTAAACATTTTATAAGAATGCTAATGGTGGGCATTGCTTTTGTTTCCTGATCTTGTTCACTATGGACCATCCTTTTTTTACTTTTTTAATGTTTATTCATTTTTGAGAAAAAGAGAGAGAGGGGGAGGGAGCATGATCAGGGGAGGGTCAGAGAGAGAGGGAGACAGAGGATCCAAAGCACGCCCAGTGCAGAGCTCTAACTCACTAACTATGAGATCATGACCTGAGCTGAAGCAGGATGCCAAATGGACTGAGCCACCCAGGCGCCCCTCAGTTGTTACTTTAATTTGCATTTCTGTGACTTACTAATACATTTGAACATCTTTTCATTGGTTTGGAGGCCATTTGGATTTTCTCCTTTGTGCTTGCTATTTATCTACCCTTTGCTCATTTTCCTAGATGTTTCTTGTTGATCAATTAGTACATTTTCTTTGTAGAACAGAGTAATTATCATTCATTGTCTGCATTGTAATCTTTTCCAACAATACTGTTTCACGCTTTTGGATGAAATCAAAGATACTGTAAATGCCATTTTCAAAGTTTTAAATTTTTATATAATCAGATGCAACTACATTTTCTTCTATGGCTCTAGATTTCCAGGCTTTAGTATGTGGGATAGAGTCTCAGGAATAGGATAACTGGGTTGAAGCATGAAGTATGATTCTTCCTTCCCAGATCTTCTTATAAGATTTTTATTTTTTTGAATTTATATTTACATTTCAATCTGTTTCTTTTTATATCATGCATAAGATGCTGGTAAAATTGTAATTGCTTCCAGAAAAGTAGATGGCTGTGCTGGTATCACAATTGACTGGTCTGTCTTCGTCTGATCTTCCACACTTGTCACATATTGACTTCTTGTATAAACTGGGGTCTAAATGCAGATTCTCTGTTCCGCTGATCTCTGTCCATCAGTGCACCAGTACTGCTCACTTAAGGTGACGTTAGAGTACGTTCTGATAACAGTACAGAAAATCTCCCCTCCACCGTGCTTTTTTCCTGGTTCTCCTAGGCATTTGTCCAATAGAAGAAGGTTAAGAATATTTTATTCACTTATGAAAAACAACCGTAGGGCACCTGGCTGGCTCAGTCAGTTAAGCGTCTGGCTTCAGCTCAGGTCATGATCTTACACTCCGTGGGTTTGAGCCCTGCGTTGGGATGTGTCTCCCTCTCTCTCTGCCCCTCCCTGCTTATGCTCTGTCTCACGCTATCTCTCAAAAAATAAATGTAAAAAAATTTATAATAAAAAAACCCCAGGAAATTTGAGTCTTCTGAGTATAGTTTCCTTTTTCAGAATTTTCTTTCCTATTCCTTTTGTCTTTGCATGCATTGTGTAGATTGTATTTTAAGATCAGCTTGTTAGTATCTACTAAAAATTTGCTTGGATTCTGTTTAAGATGATACTGAATATATAAATCAAATTAGGAAGAACTGACATCGTTCAAATATTGAGTCTTATAATATATGAAGCAGGGTATAGATCCAATCATCTAGATCATCTTCGTTTTTGTTTTTGTTTTGGAGCTTGGCAGTTTACTGCATATAAATCTTGTATGTATTTTGTCAGTACTGTATTTGTTATTATTGCAAGTAGAATTTTTTTTAAATTTCAAATCCCTGTCGTTCACTGGTGGTATATAAAAATTCAAGTGACTTTTTAATATTACCTTTGTCTCCTGTGACTTTGCTAAACTCACTTATTAGTTGTAGGGGATTTTGTGTGTGTGGATTTTGGGGGACTTTCTACATAGCCAATCATCTGTTAATAGAGACAGTTTTATTTCTTCCTTTCCAGTCTCTATGTCTTTTCTTTTTCTTACACAAACTAGGACTTCCAGTATGATATTAAATAGATGTAGTGACTGAGAACAAATTGCACTGAGTTTCTCACTGTTAAGTATAATGTTATTTGTTAAAGTTTTCATGAATACTCTTTATTAGGCTAAGGAAGTCCTGTCTATTCCTAGTTTGTATGATTTTTTTTAAAATTATGAATAGATGCTGTGTTGAATGCCTGCCTGATATGATGAGGTCTTTTTCCTATTTAGTATACTGATGTAGTGAGTTACAGGGATTGATTTAGAATGTTTAAACCAGTCTTGCATTCCTAGGATGAACAATACTTGATTGCGAGGTAGTTTCCTTTTTAATATATTGCTAAATTTGATTTGTTAATATTTTGTTAGGGATTTCTGTGTCCGTGTTCATGAGGGATGATGGCCTTAAGTATTCTTTCTGGTGGATATATGAGAAAAAGTGTGTGTGTGTGTGTGGGTGTGGGTGTGGGTGTGGGTGTGGGTGTGGGTAGATATATAGAGGTATAAAGATAGAAAGAGAGAGAGAGAAAGAAGGAAGAGAGAGAGAAGAGAAAGAAAGAAAGAAGGAAGGAAGAGAGAAAGAAAGAGAGGGAGAGAGAGAGAGAGAGAGAAAGAGAAAAAGAAAGAAAGAAAAAAGAAAAGAAGAAAGAAAGAAGAAAGAAAGAAAGAAAGAAAGAAAGAAAGAAAGAAAGAAAGAAAGAAAGAAAGAAAGAAAAAATCTTCATCAGTTTACAGTTACACATCCAAAAACTTCAATCCAACAACTTGGGAAACAAGCTGAGTTTTTAGTAGATACTAACAAGCTCAATCTAAAATGCATGCAGTCTACACAATGTATGTAGACTTCAGGCTAGCATTTTTCATATATGAACTGCTCTCTCCAACAGTGAGGAACCTGGGTCTCATTACACGACGTATTTACTTATCCAGTTATGGAATACATATAAAGTAGTTTCATCATTGCTCACCCACACTTTCTAACTAGAGCACAGTATGTGTTTACAGTTCTTGTGGTCTTTAGCCTGTGGGCATATATTCAAAATAATGTGTTCAAAGTCATCCCTCATGCCCTTTCAGCGTGGTCATGTTATTCAATTAGAATATATTTAAGTTCCTTTGTTTCTGTGTTCTATTTTTTTGTTATTTCCCACCCTTATTAATATTTTCTTTAAGTATGTGAAACATTAACATAGTTCTAAAACTCAGAACATATTAAAAAGTAAATCAAAGAAATGCCGTTTGTCATCACTTCTATTCCAATACCCTCATGCTTTCCACCCAATTTCCACCCATTAGTCTTGGAAAACAGTCTCATTAGTTTCTGGTCTATGCTTCCTAAGTTTCATTTCTTTCTCTCTTTCTTTCTCTCTCTCTTTCTTTCTTTCTTTCCTTCTTTCTTTCTTTCTTTTTCTTTCTTCCTTTCTTTCTTTCTTTCTTTCTTTCTTTCTTTCTTTCTTTCTTTCTTTCTTTCTTTCTTTCTTTTCACAAATAAGCAGACACATATACATTTTCCTATCTCCCTTTCTTCACATAAAAGGTATACTACAGATATATACTGATCTACATTTTGCTTTTTCAGGGGACAATATATCTTGGATATCACTCCATGTCAGGCAATAGAAATCACCCTTATTATTTATTTTACTGCATAGTATTACTTTGTGTGCATGTAAAATAGCTTATTTAACCTCTCTCCCATATATGGGAATTTAGATTGTTTTCCATATTTCACAATTACAAATAATCATGCAATTAATAACTTTCTTCATGTATATTTTCATATTGTCAAGGTATATCTTCAAATTCTAGAATTTGGATTTATGGATCAAAATGTAAATGCATGTGTAGTTTTGTTGATGTTGCAAATTCATCTCCAAAAGAATGGTATCAAAGTGAATTTCCATTTATGTTGCTTCTATGAAGATATATTTATACTTTTCTCCAATACCTGTAGTTATTTTCATGGAAAGGTTGGTCTAAAGGAAACATTTCATCATTATAGAGAACAAGAAATCCCTTGCACATGACTCTTAAATGTGGAATGACAGTCAGTGACCATTGGACATTTCAGGCAACCCCCACATGAAGGACACAGAGAGGGGTGCCTGGGTGACTTCAGTTAAACATCTGACTTTTGATTTTGGCTCAGGTCAAGATGTGATGGTTCTTGAGACAGAGCCCTACATCAGGCTGTGAGCTGACAGCGTGGAGCTCGGTTGGGATTTTCTCTCTCCCTCTCTCTCTGCCCCTTCCCTCCCTCCCCCATTCTCTCTTTCTGTCTCTCTCTCAAAATAAATAAGCCTAAACCAACTGGCTCAGTTGGTTAAATATCTGACTCCTGATTTCAGCTCAGGTCATTATCTCACAGTTTGAGTTAAAGTCCCTTCTTTCTTTCTCTCTTTCTTTCTCTCTCTCCCTCTCTACCCCTCTCCTGCTCATGTTCTCTCTCTCTTTCAAAATAAATAAAGTTAAAATTTTTTAAATAAAAAAAGAAAGACACAGAGACTAAAATGGCAAATAAAAAAAAGGATAAAGGAAACTCAGATGAAAAAAGGCAATGAAGAAGAGAAAATAATTTTTAATCCCTTAATATTCCTGGGGTTTATGTTATTCACAAAACACATAAAAAAGCAGTGTGTGTGCATGTAATAGAGACAGAAGTATGTATGTGTAAATACACACACACTCACTCATACATGTATTTCCTAACTGTGCCTCTGAGAGGGCTTAGAAACAGTGGTACTGACGGGTCATGTGGGGACTCAGTCTGCTGAGTGTCTGACTTCGGCTCAGGTCATGAACTTGCCATCCGTGGGTCCAAGCCCTGGGTCAGGCTCTGTGCCGACAGCTCAGAGCCTGGATCCTGCTTCGAATTCTTTGTCTCCCTCTCTCTCTGCCCCTCCCCCACTCACATCCTGTCTCTCTCTGCCTCTCAATGAATAAACATTTTTTAAAAATTGTTTTGGTATGGTTATCTCAGTGCGTTGGGGCAGTGGAGACAGCACACCTGCTAGTGATTAGATTGGTTAGAAAGATAAGATAATCAGGATGGATAAATAGACACAAAGGTAGGTAGGTGCATAAGTTGATGATAAATGGTTTAAAAAAAAGTGGATCCAATTCTTCCAGGAAGGTACATTCGAAGTCGGACAAGAGCTCGGTGGAGAGGCAGGAGGAATGACGTCACTTAGACGTGGCGGTCTCCGCCGTTACAAACACTCCCACAGCCAACCCCTGCCTTCGTCCTCACAGAAGGGAGAGAATGTTTCATCATGTTCATTTTACAGAATAGAGAAGTAATTCTTAGGCTTAAAAAAAAAAGAAAAGAATGAGAAATAGATCCTTAAAAAAAAGGCAAAAAAGGCATTAGAAGTGGCATTATTATTATTAAAACACATAGATTTAAAGTTAAAATCTTCACAAAGGAAAAACAAGGACACAAAGTAATAATAAATGCATAACTTTAAAAACAAGATATAGTAGTTATATTGGGGTGTGTAGGTGGCTCAGTCAGTTAAGCCTCCGACTTCACCTCAGGTCATGATCTCGTGGTTCATGAGTTCGAGCCCTGCATCAGCCCAGAGTCTGGAGCCTGCTTGGAATTCTGTGTATCCCTCTCTCTCTCTCTGCCTCTCCCCTGCTCATGCTCTGTCTCTCTGTCTCTCAAAAAATAAATAAATGTAAAAAAATTTTTTTAAATAAACAAAATAAAAACAAGATATAGTAGTTATAAATTTGTTGCACCAAAAAAAAAAAAAGAAAAAAAAAACCATGGTAGCTAAATATATAAATGGCAACCATTAGAAATGAAATTCATTCTAAAATTATATTAAAATAAGAGTAACAATTTTCTCAGAATTAGATATAAAAGACAAAAATAAGAAAGGACATAAAATCAAATAACATAATCAAACTTGATGTGTATATGAAATAAAATTTTGTCATTTGGTGGGGCGCCTGGGGGGCTCAGTCAGTTAAGCGTCTGACTTCGGCTCAGGTCATGATCTCACAGTTCATGAGTTCAAGCCTCACACCAGGCTCTGTGCTGACAGTTCAGAGCCTGGAGCCTGCTTCGGATTCTGTCTCCCTCTCTCTCTCTCTCTCTCTCTCTCTCTCTCTCTGCCTCTCCCCTGCTCGTGCTCTGCCTCTCTCTTTCTCAAAAATAAATAAACATTAAAAAAAACCCTGTCATTTGAAAAAAGAATACACACATATGTATAAGTATTACAAAATCTTTCATGCATTTGGTAACAAATAGAGCATAAACACATTTTCAAAACTACAAGTGTTAGGGTCACATTCTCTCTTTTTTAATGTTTATTTGATTTTGAGAGAGACACAGAGGGTGAGCAGGGGAGGGGCAGAGAGAGAGAGAGAGACAGACAGAATCCAAAGCAGGCTCCAGGCTCTGAGCTGTCAGCACAGAGCCTGGCGCAGGGCTTGAACCCACAAACTGTGAGATCATGACCTGAGCTGAAGTCGGCTGCTTAACCAACTAAGCCACCCAGGCTCCCCCACATTCTCTTAATAGAAGTAGAAATACATAATAAAAAATATGACTTTAGAAAATATTTAGTTGGAAACTAAAAACCATCATCCCACATATACATTGGACTAATGAAGAAATCCAAGCTGAAAGTGCCGCCTACCTAAAAAATATCAAGACAGGAGAATGCATCATACCAAAACCCCTGAATCAAAGTTTTCATAGTACTGTAAAAAATATTTGTCACTTGAAATTTCGTTATTAAAAGAAAAAGACAGAAAATAAAGGAACTTTATGTGCCTCGATGAGGGAGATTAGTACCTGTCCTTGAAAATCAGTCCCTCTGCTTAGCACAGAGAAAGAAGAGCCGGGCACATGGCTGTCTGGCCAGGGTCCACTTACTCCTGTCCAAGACTCCCTTGCAGTGAGATGCCGCATGTAACTGAGTCCTCAAACATGAGGGGAAGTGTTAGGTGCCGCTGCTGGACCCAGGGGCCATGCCTCATCCAGTTTCTTTCCCGTCCCCACCAGCTGGAAGAAGGCACAGTGGTGACCCACTGTTGATTACGTGCACAGGACACTGCCTTAGAGCGGTGTCAGCACACTTGTTCTGAAAAAGGCCCCAGGGAAAACACTTCGCATTTGGGGGGCCATCTGATCTCTCAGGACTACGGTTCTGCCACTGACGCTCAAAAATAAATGCAGGCAAAACGTACACAAATCAGTGTGGCTGCAAAAACACTTTACTGATAAAGTGCAGGTGACAGTCAGGAATATCTCTCGTGTGGCATGCCGACCCCTGCCCTAGAGAATGGCAGAGTTTCCCCACTTGCTTGTGTTCTCGAGTGCCCTTCTGGAGTAGGCCACTTACCCACCCAGGACTGTCCCAGGAAAGAAAATAACAAAGATGATTTGGGATCTATCCTCTGCTCCAGAAACTTAGCCTTCACTGTAACTAATATGTCAGCTTAATACATTTTAAAATTTTTATTTTTGAGAGAGAGGCAGACTGCAAGCAGGGGAGGGACAAAGAGAGGGAGACACAGGATCCCAAGCAGGCTCCAGTCTCTGAGCTGTCAGCACAGAGCCCGATACTGGGCCTGAACTCCGGAACCATTAGATCATGACCTGAGCCAAAGTCAGACGCTTAACTGAGTCACCCAGGCACCCTGTCAACTTAATAAATTAAGGGGGGAAAAACAGAGTACCTTAGAAGAAATAAAACAGATGAAATAAATTAAAGGTGAATTTAGTAAGGTAAAAATTAGGAAGAATAAATGCAAAGTTCATGCTTTGCAATAACAAAACTCAAAAAGATAGAAATCCTTGGTGATCCTGGGTAAAGAAAACAAGAGATGAAGAAGAGAGTAAAAGAATCACAGGAGACTAGTGTACCTTAATTATTACGAGAAACTAGTGCATCTTGAAATTATTTTGAAAATTTAGAATGGTTTCCTAACAGAATATTAATTATAAAGATCCAAGAACGAGTAAAAAAACTGGACTAAAACAAATGCTAATCAAATCAAATAGACAAGAATGGAAAAGGGATTAAAACTCTGTTATTTGGAAAGACCAGCACTCCCAGGATAAAACTCATAACTGAGCTCTATGGCGTTTCAAGAGCGTGTATTCATTCATTCTATAAATATTTACTGAGTGCTTACCGTCTTCCAGGCACAGTTCTCTCCAGGGTGAAAAAGCCCGAAACACAACATAGTCCCCACCCACATGGAGATTCTATTTTACTGGAGAAAGACAGACAATAAATAAACACCCAAATAAATACATGATGCACACTGTGATATAAATGCTGTGGAGACCAGCAAAGCAGAGGTGATGAATGCCCCTAATGATAGGGAGTTTCCATAATGGCCCAGTTTTCATGGGGTTATTTCTCATCTGCATAGCCTTTTAGGTGAAATGACTCTTCTTGTCTTTTGCCCATTTTTATATTGGATTGTTTGATTTTTTAACTGCTGAGTTTTGAGAGTTCTTGATATATTCCAGATACTAGTCCTTTGTTGGATATGTGGTTTGCAAATGTTTTCTCCCACTCCTTAGTTTGTATTTTTATTCCCTTGGCAAGTTTTAAATTTTTATGAAGCCTAATTCATCAATTTTCCCTTTTATAGTTCATGCTTTTAGTCTCCAATCTAACAGTTTTTGGCATTACCTTAGATCTTGAAGATTTCTCGTAGGCCTCTTCCTTTTATGTTTTACATTTAAGTCCTTGATCCATTTTGAGTTAATTTTTGCATAAACTGTGAGAGTTTTAAAAAGAGTGTTTTTTTTATTTGTTTGGTTTTATTTTTTTTGCTCATAGATGCCCACTTGCTCCAGCAATCATTTATTGAAAAGGCTATCTTTGCTCCTTTTAATTTATCTTAAATCTTTGTCAAAAATTGATTGGGCGTATTTGTGTGGATCTATTTTTGTGTTCTCTGTTCTGTTCAATTGATTTATGTGTTTATCTTTCCACCAATACTATACGGCCTTGATTACTATAGCTATATAATAAGTCTTGAAATGGAGTAGACTAATTCTTCCCATTTAATTCTTCTTTATCAAAATTCTTTTAGCTCTTCTGACTTCTTTGCATTACCACATAAATTTTATTTATTTATTTATTTATTCATATTTATTTGTTTTGAGGGAAGCACAAGTGTGGAAGAGAGAGGGGGACAGAGGATCTGAAGCAGGCTGTGTGGTGACAGCAGCAAGTCTGACGTGGCTCTCAAACTCACGAACCACAAGATCATGATCTGGGCCAAAATCAGATGCTCAACTGACTGAGCCACCCAGGGGCCCCTACTACATAAATTTTAGAATATTCTTTATAATTAAGAATTGTGTTAAACCTCAATATCAGTTTGGGGAGAACTGACATCTTTACAATGTTGTCTTCTAATCCATGAATATAGTATGTCTCTCCATTTATTTAAATCTTCTTTGATTTCTTTCATTAACGTTTTCTAGTATCCAACAAACAAATCCTGTACATGTTTTGTTAGATTTACATGCAAATATTTCTTTTATTCTCTTTTGAGAGAGAAAGTGTGTGCATAAGCAGGAGAGAGGCAGAGTGAAAGGGAGAAAGAGAATCACAAGCAGGCTCCCCCTCTATTCCTAATTTGTAAAAAATTTTGTTATGAGTAACTCTTAAATATTTCAGATTTTTCTGCAATTGGTATACTCATGTGACTTCTTATTCAGCCTATTGATATGGTGGATGACATTTGATTTTCAAATATTGAACTAGTTTGCATTCTTTGAATAAACATCACATGGTCATAGGACACAATTTTTTATATGTTGCTGAATTCTATTTGTTAATATTTTGTTAAGGGTTTTTGCATCAATGTTCACAAGGAATACTGCTCTATAGTTTACTTTTTTTGTACTGTGTTTGGTTTGGGTATCAAAGTAATACAACAGACTTCATAAAATGAATTGGAAAGTGTTCTCTCCTCTTCTATTTTTCTGGTATAGATTATGCAGAGTTGGTGCTGAGTTTTCTTTAAGCCTTTGAAAGAATTTTCCAATGAGGCCATCTGTGCCTCAAGATTTCTTTGGGGAAAGTTTTTTAACTATGAATTCTATTTCTTTAATCCTTATAGAGCAATTTAAATTATGCATTTCATGCTGGCTGAAATATGGAAGTTTGTTTTTTGAGGAATTGTCTGTTTCACTTAATTTACCAAATGTATACATACAGAATTGTTTGTAGCATCTCTTTTTACCTTTTTTATGTTTTCAGGATCTGTAGTAATATGCCCTGTTTCAATCTTGATATTGGTAATTTGTCTTCTTTTTTATGTCCGTGTTGCTTGAAGTTTGTCCATTTTTTTTTTTTATCTCAGAGAGTTAGATTTTGTTCTCTTGATTTCCTCTATTGATTTTCTGATTATACTTTCATTGTTTTCTGATCTCTTTTACTTCATTCTCAAGCTTATTTTGGGCTTATTTTGCTCCTTTTATTCTAAGTTCTTGAAATGAGAATGGAGACCATTGATCTGAGATTTTTCTTCTTTCATAATCTGAGCATTTAGTGTTACAAATTTCCTTCCTAGCACTGCTTTAGCTGTGTCCCACAAATTTTGAAAATGCTGTATGTATATCAGTTCAATGGTTTATTTAAATTTCCTTTGAAAGTTTACCCTTTGAAAAATGGATTATTTTCAAGTGTGTAATTTAGTTGCCAAGTGCTTAGAGATTTTCCTGTTATCTTTTTGATATTCGTTTCTAGTTTAATTAATTATATCATGATCAGAAAACATCCTTTGGGATGTTTGGTTTCAATTTTTTTTTTTTACATTCCTCGGGGTTTGCTTTATGGATGTGGTCTTCTTGATATATTCCCAGACACTTGAAAAGAATGTGTATGCTGTTGTTGTTAGGTGGAATATTCTATTAATGTCAATTTGAAATAACAGAGTACAAAGAAATATGTTGAACTATACCATGAGTATCCAGAGAAGGACTACAGGTAAAATAGCCCCCATGTTTCAGCAGAAAATTTGTAAAGAAAAAAAAGAGAGAATCTGCAGATTCAGGACCTTAAAAAACACAACAGGGTAAATGTGTTACATTAACCATAGTGTCTAGGGATGGACCCATGGTTGATAAAACCGTAAACACACACACAACGTGATTATTACTATAAAAGTCAGGGTAGTGGTTACTTTTGGATAGAGAGGGTTATGATGGGATACACCAAGGGGTTACTGGGGGAGCTGGCAACATTTTATTTATTAGTCTGTGGTTTCATTTCTTGACTTGGGTGGTAGTTACAAGCAGTGGTGTGCTGGTATTTAACAACTGGCTCTCCAGGGGGAAAGGAAAGCCTGGACTTGTAGCATTTCCTGATTTCCAGCATGTAAACACTACCACCATGGCCAATTTTCAAGCTACCAACATGATGTCATTGTGGAGCTGGGAAGAAATTGCACAAACAGCCCTGAGAAGGCCGTGAGCCAGCTCCGACACACCACTGGGAGGCTGTGTTCCTTGTAGTAACTCTCTCAGCTGTACTTTTAGGTTTTGAATATTTTAAAGTTAAAAGGATAAAAAATAATTTTAAAAAATAGCACTAGATAAATGGCTGTTTCTCAGATGGAACAGGAAATATGTAAAATGAGCCTTGAACATCTTTCAGTGTCCGAAAGAGAGGAAGTGCTCAAAACAGAAATAAAAAACCCATAATGAGAGGAGTATGTCAAAAGGACACCGTAATTAATCGAAAGGGTTCCCAATGGCCAAAACTAGAGTGATTTGAGCAATAAGATAAAGTAGTATTGGATTATAACCCAGCGTGTAAAGTAAATATCCATGACTGCATACTGATATAAATAAATGATTGAATATGGCAGAGAACAGACACATCTGTTGTGCAGAAGAATCCAAATAACTTATGTATATATGCAACCGCATAATTCCCTGTCTCTTAAGAGCGAGCTGCACATAGTGACTTCTTTCCAATGAGCACAGTATGGGAAAGGGGTGGTAAAAATAGTGACTTCACAGGAGAGAAACATGACAAACACTCCCTCAGCCATGTGATCAAGGTCAATGTCAACAGAGGTGAGTCAGATCGATATTTTACACCCTTGACATGATGTGATGAAAATGGCACCTCACTTCTGTAGTCTTCCTTCCAGAAACCCCAGTGTAATCCTGAGGAAAACAGCAGACAAATCCCAAATGGGGGACATTCTATAAAATCCTTGACCAAGACTCCTGAAAACTGTCGAGGGCATCAAAAACGAGGAACATCTAAGAAACTGTCATCGCGTGAGGAGCCTAAGTAGACATGACAAGTAAATGTCACGTGTCCTACATGGGATCCAGGGAAAGAAAATAGACATCAGGTAAAAACTAAGGTCATCTGGGGGCACCTGGGGGGCTCAGTCGGTTAAGCACCTGACTTCAGCTCGGGTCATGATATCGCAGTTTGTGAGTTCGAGCCGCACATCAGGCTCTGTGCTGACAGCTCAGAGCCTGGAGCCTGCATCTGAGTCTGTGTCTCCCTCTCTCTGCACCTCCCCCCACACAGTCTCTCCCTTTCTCCAAGATAAATAAACATTTAAAAAAATTTTTTTTAAACAACTAAGGTCATCTGAACAAAGTATGGACTATTGTTAATAACGTTTCCATAGAGCTCAGTAAATGCGCCATCTAATGGGGGAAACTGAGTGTGGCCTACATGTGAACTCCCTATACTATCTTATAATTTTCCCATAAATGTAAAATGTCCTAAAATTAAAAGTCTAAAATTAAGTAAAATTTTAAACTGTTTACTCTGGGCCTCTTCCTTAGGAAAACCACACATTCAGGCTACCTCATCTCACCTAAAATGTGTGACCCGTAGACTCAAATGAATGCTTGGTGTTGTCTGGCCATCTTATTATCTTGCCCTGAACAAATTTCTCTGCGTTTTTTCCAAGTCACATTTCCTCACTCCTCACATCTCTTCCTCTCTGCTCCCCAGCCCAGGCCCAGCTGGTGGTTCAGTTTCATGTTTTACTAAGAAAACAGAAGCAAACAGAAGAGAATTTCCACATGTCTTGACCACATATGTAAGACCAGCGACCCCCATTTCTGCACTGGATCCCACCTCCCCTGGAGCCCCCATTAAAGTAAAATCACTACTTCCCCCTTTGTGTAAGATCATGACCATCAGCAACGTGTCCTGTGAACACAGTGCACTGTCCAGATCCCATATTCCCCTCCAGCTTACCCCCACTCTTCTATTCTTTGCAGCAAAATGTCCTAAAGGAGCCATCTATATTTGCCATCACGATTGTTTTAAAATAGAGTGTTTAATAGAAAATTCGAGGTATGGTAAGGCCAACAGACCGGGAAATGACGGCCACTGAGGAGACAGTTTGTTACTCACCGTTCCTAAAGGCAGAGGAACGCCCCCTGTCGTGGGGCCCCGGGGATGCACTGGGAGGGAAGGAGGCAGAGGGAGAAGGAGCCACTGTGGACAAGAGCCTTGCTGTGGTCTCCACAGGAAGGAACAGGCCAGGCAGGCCAAGCAGACTTAGGACTGGCTACCTGGAATCATTTCAGTGGGCTCTGCGGCACAGGGTGTCCCTGGTGGTCTGGTGGTCAGGGGAGGGGGTAGTGGCCCCGGATGGAGAGCTGGGGATATGGGCTCTGGACTGGGAGGTTTATGGTTTGTTTTTGAAACGTGTGCTCAGGGGTGAGGTATTCAGCATTTCTAGGAACTGGTAACCCTCAAAGGGACAGACCATCCAAGATCAGCAAGGCCCCAAGTGTCAGAGCATCAACAGATAGAAAACAAAAGACATGCTTAGTACAACCATTCTTTCACCTGTTTTAAGCACACTCCAATCAGGCTCTCTTCTTTCTAGTATTGGCTTCCTCGTTCTTGTATTGACGCCTTAATCCTCCTGGATGTCTTTTTAACCTCACTTTTCCCTGGTGGGTCCTTCTCCTCAGCCCAACCTCCGAGATCAAAATAAGCCCAAGGCTTAATGTCCTTCTCATTTCTGTCTTCATGAGCAGCTCAGAGAGGGGCTGCGTGGACCCCCGTGGGCTCTGAGAGTCCCCCATCAGGAACTCCAGATGAGACTTGTACTCGCCTGTTTCACTCAGCTCTCAGTTGGTATTTGTGTTCAAGATGCAAAAGGAAAGGTGGGCAAGATGGGTGCATGAACCCTCAGCACGGTTCGAAGCAACCAGCTGCGTGGGGAAGGTATTGTTTCTTCAGCACCTCACACTCACACTAAAATAAAAGAGAGAGAGAGAGAGAGAGAGAGAGAGAGAGGCAATTTCACTTAGAAATATCTCTAACAAAGTGCTTAAAAGTTTTACGTTTACAGTTATGAAATCCCAATCCTTTAAATAGGATGCATGTGCAGGGCACTTCAGCTGTATACCAACATATAATGATCCTGGAGAAAAGCACTTGTACAGTTGTTAAAGTTGCAAACAGAACCAGCCTCTTTTTCAGGGGATGCCATTATTTATAATAGCCAAGACGTGGAAACAACTTCAGTGTCCATCAACAAATGAGTGAGTAAAGATGTGATACGTACATAGAGATAGAAGAACACACAGAGATGAGAAAGCCAGTAAAAGGAAGTAATCCTGCCTGCCATTTGAGACAGCACTCGATGGACCTGGAGGGGATTATGCTAAGTGAAATTCCTCAGAGAAAGACACATCCTGTAGGCTCTCACATTTGTGGAATCCAAAGGGGGAAAAAAAGGACCAGATTCGTGATTACTAGAAGCAGGGGGTAGGGGTGGGAGAGGGAGAATTGAAAGAAGGTGGCCAAAGCCATAAACTTCCAGTTATAAGGCAAAAAATAAGTACTAGGGATGTAATAATGTACAACATGCTATTTAACTACCCTTGCTATATGCTGTATAAAAGTTGTTAGAATAAATCTTTTATTTAAAAAATGTTTATTTATTTATTTTGAGAAAAAGAGCACTTGTGAGCAGGGGAAGGGCAGCGGGAGTGGACGAGTGAGAGAGAATCCCAAGAAGGCTCTGTGACATGGGGCTCATGGGTCTCATGAAGGTGAGCTCATGACCTGAGCCTAAATCTAGAGTCAGATGTAAGCCATCCAGGCACCCCTAGAAGAAATCTTAAGAGAAGTGTCTGTGAGTGGATCAAGAAGATGTGGTATATATACACAATGGAGTACTACATGGCAGTGAGAAAGAATGAAATCTGACCATTTGTAGGAAAGTAGATGGACCTCGAGGCTGTCATGCTAAGCGAAATAAGTCAGGCAGAAGAAGACAGATACCATATGTTTGCACTCATAGGTCTAACACGAGAACAGGAGAAAGAAACCTAATGGAGGTCCATGGGGAGGGGAAGGAGGAAAGAGAGTTGGGGAGAGAGAGGGACGCAAAACTTGAGAGACTATTGAATACTGAAAACGGAACCCAGGGTTGAAGGGGGAGGGGGAAGAGAGGTGGTGGTGATGGAGGAGGGCACTTGTGGGGAAGAGCACTGGGTGTTGTATGGAAACCAATTTGACAATAAACTATTAAAAAAGAAAGAAAAAAAAAGAAATCTTAAGAGTTCTCACTACAAGGAGGGGCAGCTGGGTGGCTCAGTCAGTTAAGCCTCTGACTTCAGCTCAGATCATGATCTCATGGTTTGTGAGGTCAAGTCCGCATCAGGCTCTGCACTGACAGCAGAGTCTGGAGCCTGCTTGGATTCTGGGTCTCCTTCTCTCTCTGCCCCTCCACTGTGCGCGCTCTCTCTCTCTCTCTCTCTCAAAAATAAATAAATGTTGGGGCGCCTGGGTGGCTCAGTTGGTTAAGCGTCCGACTTCAGCTCAGGTCATGATCTCACAACTTGTGAGTTCAAGCACTATGTCGGGCTCCATATTGACAGCTCAGAGCCTGGAGCCTTCTTCAGATTCTGTGTCTCCTTCTCTCTCTGCCCCTCCCCCACTTGTGCTATGTCTCTCTCTGTCTCTCAAAAATGAATGTAAAAAAATAAAAATAAATTTAAAAATAAATAAATGTTTAAAAATTTTAAAAAGTTCTTACTACAAGGGAAAAATGTTTTCTTTTCCTTTTTTTTGGTATCTATATGAGATGATGGCTGTTAACTAAACCTATTTTGATAATCATTCACAATATATGTAAGTTGAATAATTATGCCATGCACCTGACACTTATACAGTGCCGTATGACAATTATATCTCAGTAAAATGTGGGGGGAACATACTGGAAAAAGAAAAGAGTTTAAATAAATTATAATGCATCAGTATAATGGATAGTAAGTAGATAAAAACCAATCAGCAGCCATCTTCACTCGCATGGAAATTCCTCTGAGATATAATGTAAGTAAAAAAATAACATTCAGAACAAGGTACATAATGTGCCACCTTTTGTGTAAAAGTAGAGAATAATAAGGCTCTGTATGTGTCTACTTGGATATACGTGGGCTCTGGAAAGAGGTGTCGAGTCTAGTAAGAACGGTTGCCATGGTGAGCAGGAAGCAATGGGCAGGAAGCAGAGTTGGAAGCCAGTCTTCGCTGTGTGTCATTTTATACGTACTTATCAGGAAATTCAATAAACAAACCTTTTATATTAGTTATTAGCGTTGGCGGGGGGGGGGGAGCTGCAGAACGTAGACTGATAGATTCTGAGCCCTAAAAGTCTGAGAACCTCTGATCTCACTTACATAAACCCACTGGGAACCCGGAGATGGTTCCAGAACAAGAGTCTGCCATCATCTCACATAACGGAAGTGAAGGACTTCCATTCATAACAGGATGAGAAAAGTCTTACACTCAGCACATTGTGGATGAGGTGCGCATCCACAACAATGATAAAATAGCACAATATCAAAGTTATGAGGGACCATTATCACATTACACAACTTTGCAACCCCTTAACCCTGCAGAGAACGTGGAGATAATGGTCTCGCTCTTCCTTTTGAATCCGCATCCTCCCTTCTCCTCCTCCTTCCAGGAACTTTTCCTTTTTCTTGCCCCATCTGGCACAAATTAGTCATGAAATCGCCGGCTCTCACTGCTTTGTGCCCCGTCAGCTGAGGTCTGGGAATCCAAATGTATCCAAAACTGTGAACTGCAATCTGGCCTTCTGGCTGGTGCGGTCTCCTCAACATCTTTACCGAAGTCAACTTGGTCTCCTGGATATTCCCAGGGTGCTTGCACGCACTTCATTCTAGGCCTTCTGAGCATCTGGCCTGCTGGTGGGCTTAGTGCATCCGCTAAGTGGGGGGCTGCGGGCACAGCCTGCCTCTGTGATCAAGGCCCACAGCTTTCCTTCAACCTCACTCTTTCGGCTGGACCTAAAACAAGAAAGTTCTGAAATGATTCTAAACCTCTAAGAATGCCTTGTGGGTCCAGTACCCTGGGCAAGGGGCGGAGGACTCCTCTAACTCAAAGTTTGGGTTACTAGAATGCCCTCCCAGCTGGCTCCCTTCCTCCAGGCTTTTTGGCATCCAATCCACTTTCCAGTAACTACCAAAAGAAACTTTTGCTTTAAGTTTATTTATCTGAGAGAGAGAGAGAGAGAGAGAGAGAGAGAGAGAGAGAGAGAGAGAGAGAGAGAAGCAGAGAGAGGGGGAAAGAGTGAATCCTAAGCCCATGTAGGGCTCCAACTCACCAACCATGAGCTCATGACCTGAGCTGAAATCAAGAGTCTGGCGCTTAACCCACTCAGGCACCCACAAAAGAAACTTTCTAAAAATGCAAATCTGATCATGTCCCAAGAGGCCACAGTGTGGAGCAGCGGTGGCCTCAGGAGGGTGTGCCGCTGTGTGTGCCATGTCACAACCTTCAGGGGATGAATCTGAGTGAATTTTGGAGTGGTTCAAAAACCGAGGAAGGATCCTATTTAAACCTCTTATCACTGTTATTAAATCATTAAGGTCCTGTAATTAATAGGGTGAAAGAACCAGTTGGTGACTGCGGCATTTTTTTGAGTCAGTCCGCGGAATAGCACGAATGCCCCATGCATTGTATAGATGCCTAACAGAGTAGGTGCTTGTCCAGGGACAACTGTATACCTGCTCCACCCACCTCAGGGCTCAAGCCAAACCAACCATCCTAGATAATGGGTAGCTCCCCAATTACTTTTCCATTAATTGCTGGAATTTGGCAGGTGCCCCAGAAATATCTTGTGATATGCATTCAAATTCTAAAACCATCAAGGCATCTCTGGCTAGGCATATGTTAATATCTCCTCATCAATTCCAGTACTGAGAACTAACAAAAAGGTACAATGGATTAATTATTGCAGGTTGCTATTCTGAGTGCAAGGGTTTACACGCATTTATCATTTTCCTGATTTCCTCCCCATCACTACAGTACAGGGTGAAGGAGACGGATAAAGGTGTCTGAATTTTACATGTCATATCATTAGCTGACCACCCTTTAATAAGATTTCAGGAGTCGTAGACTTACTTTGCTTTCCTAGACCTTTCCAAAAGCCTACTGAAATTCGATTCAAATCATCATCGAGCAATGTGGAGAAAACATGCATGTGACTCATGAGGGAGAAGACAATGCCCCTGGCTTGAGAGTTTCATTACAGCTGCCCTGACTGTTCAGAACCAGAGATTTTCTAAAATCGAAGCTCTTGGAACATTCCATAGGCATTTGCTTTCAGAACAAGAAGCGTCTGAATTGCCAGATATTTGGCACCTGCCCACTGGCCACATTATTGAACCACCACGATTAAAAGGTTATGAATTGTTCGAAGCGGTGCCAGCACGGTTCAAATGCCTCCCCAGCTGGATGAGCAATTGTGGCATTATCTCCTCACTGATCCGTATTATCCCTTTGGGAAATTCCAATCTAACCACATAATCCAGCAGTTAAGCCACTGAGACCCGACACTTCCACTCTTTCTAAGGAGAGGTGCCAAGATGCTTCTTATACAATGAACGCCTTCCTCTGACAACCACGGAGTTATAACTTCCTGTCTTCCCAGCCCCCTTCCTTGAGAGCCCCAGCAGCCCCTCCGAATGGGCACCAGCCTAAGCGACCCAGCTAAGCCTACCGAGTCAGCTTCCTAAGAAAACTTGGCTCCTGGACACCTGGGCTGTTCTCCCACCTGTTCCTCGTGGCTCAACCTTACAGGTAGATCACTCGGCAGAATCCTGGGAGAACTCTGCAATCAACACTCACTGGGGGCAAGGGCACCATGGAGGAGTCTCCCCGACTCTCTCCGGAAGGCCTGTAGATCTGCTGTCACACTACTGGGGAGGAATTTGCTACTAATGCACGCACTGTGCTCCATACCTAGAAATAGATAGAGGATAAAGATAGAGATAGAGAAACACCCATTTCCGCCACAGGGACAGTTGGAATTTGGAGTATCATAATCAAGAGTTGATAGTCCAGAGTTAGAGAACTAGCATGTCACAATTATGATGGAAATATATCTATCAAAAGTTTAAGACATATAAGAAATCTTTGGTGAAATAAGATACCTTCAAGACATTGCCCGATATAGATTTTATGGACCCCCATGATGCTTCGAATGAATGAACAGGGAAGGCAGAAGTTATAGGCAGGGCTCAAGAAGTCCCAGAAGACTTGGTGAATGATGTGACAACCAGGGCGGAGGGACATGTGTCGTGCAAGGAGTGAATCTGCCATGCGAGGTGTCCCAAAGCCTTCCCATAGCCTTCCCCAGAACTCAAGACTTTTTCAGGCATCCAGAGACCCCTGGCATCCTCCCCTCAGGGGAAGGGCACCAGCTCGGCTCTGGTCAGACCCCCCTTTCACAGAGGCAGTCCTGATTCACTAACTGGTCAGTGTGGGAGTACAAATTCCCTGACCCTTTCCCTAATTTGGGACACATCTGAATGACCATCCCAGTTCTGAAGCTGCCACGTGCCTACCTCATACCCCAACTTACCTCCCTCTACAGTCCTGCAGTCCGTGGGTCCCAAGAACACCTCATAATGAACACCTTGCCCAAAAACCTCCACGTCATACTGTTTGCCTCCCAGGCAACTCAACTGGCTACAGCTGAGTCAGGAGGGGTCCACCGTCATGGAACCACCCTCCTTGCTGGTAGTTGGGGCTCTTGGTATGAGACAGAGACAGATGGGTTCTGGTACAAAGCAGCAGAGAGACTCTGACAACTTGACCAAGTGATGGACTGGGGTGAGATGGTGCTGAGTGTCCCACTAGCCACCTTGTGAAAAATATAGGGTAAAGAGTAGCTACGGAAAAGTCGGCTCAGGTGGCCACTGCTGCCTGCAGTGCACTGTGACCAAAGATGAAGGAAGTCTGGGAGCGATCAATCAGCCACTGGATACTAAGTGTGAAGGCAAGAGAGCGCCCTCGGTACCATAGAAACGACACTCACATATGTTTATTTGCAAGTATCTTTTTCCCACGCTATGGCTTGCCTTTCTGTTTTCTCAATGGTGTCTTTTGAACTGATTCATAATTTCCATCGAAGAAATCTTTGCCTAGCTGAAGATTGTGATTTTTTCTCTTTGTTTTCTGTTTTACTGATTTACAACCTTCTCTTTATTATTTCTTGCTATTCCTAGCGTAAGGGTAAATCAGTAATTTTAGACCTTTCTTTTTTCTAATATGAATGTTCTAAAACAATAATGTTTCCTTTAAACATATTACCTGCATATCAAAAAAAAGATATATTGAGTTTGCATTTTATTTTATTTTATTAAATATTTTTAATGTTTATTTTTGAGAGAGACAGAGTGCAAGCTGGGGAGTGGCAGAGAGAGAGGAAGATACAGAATCCAAAGCAGGCTCCAGGCTCCAAGCTGTCAGCACTGAGCCCAATGCGGGGCTCGAAATCTTGAGCTGTGAGATCATGACCTGAGCTGAAGTCGGCCACTCAACCGACTGAGCCACCCAGATGCCCCTGAGTCTGCATTTTAATTCAATTAAAAGTAATTGATAAGTTCCCTGTGATTTCTTTTTGGGCCCATAGATGTTTAGAAATTTGTTGTTTAGGGGTGCTTGGTTGGCTCAGGTCATGATCTCGCTGTTTGTGGGTTCAAGCCCCACATCAGGCTCTGTGCTGGCAGTGCGGAGCCTGCTTGGGATTCTCTCTTCTACTCCTTCTCTCTGCCCCTCCCTGCTCGTGCTGTCTCTGTCTCTCTCAAAATAAATAAACTTAAAAAAATAAAAACTAAAAATAAACTATACAAGAGGAAGGTGTAGAATGCAAGAAAAAGCAGGTCCAAACCAAGAGAGAGGCAAAGAGAATTCCAAGAGTAAAAGTAAAAGGCAAATTCAAGATGGTAGCTACGGGATAGGCTAGAAGCACCACCTACTTTGAAATAAGAGAGCCGCGGAGGCGTGTGCCAGGATGGGGAAATGCCCAGCCCCCAGCTTGGAAAGTGGGAGAGGGCGGCCTCTAGGTAACAGGGGAGAAAGGGCGACTGGTGAGAGAGAGCATGGCCCCATCTCACCAACGATCTCGGGCACTGTGGGGACTTTCTCACATCCGCCGTCTCCCCCAAGGCGATGTATGTGCCGTGTCACATAACTGACGTGTCCCCAGTGCCTTGCTTTGTGCAGAATTAGTTCTCGGAATCCGAACGTTGTTACTTGAGCCCCATCTCTCGTTGACCACATCTTCGCTGTGCTTACTCTGCATTCCCTTCTCTCTCGGGTAGGCACTGCTAAGTTACTAGCTCTTCGTTGGTCTAGAGAATTCCTGAAACTGGGACTTACTGGACCAATCATTATGGCCAAGAGAAAGAGCATATGATAAATCGCTAGGCCTGAGGGCCCTGACAGATGAAAAGACCTCCTTCCCCATAGGAACTTGTGGAGAAGTAAAAGTCTGAAAAGACTTAATTGTGCAAACACTTCAAGGGGACCAGACAGGCCTGGTGATTACCCTGTGTCAGCTTTTCCTTTCTCAAGAATAGCATAAGAATTGATTTATGATGGTCCTAAAATAGGAAGCTGTCCCTGAAAAGTCTGAATGTGAGGAGAGCACATCTGAAAGGGACTGTGATTAGGACTCGCAAAGCAGAAGTCTTCGGAATCTTCTACCACAACCCAAACTATAACCAAACTATAGTAGGAAGGTTCTAGAGCACGCAGTCATCTGAGCTGAATGCAGGAATTAGACGCACTCCAGGAGTTCACACCTGCATGTCCCCTTACCACCGAGGCTGTTGACAGACAGAGGTCCCCTGGGCGGCGTACAGCGTACTTGTCCCCTTTTGGCTACAAAATGTCCAGTCCTCCCAACACAGTTTGGCTTCCTTTTGAAAAATTACCTCTCCCCGCAGCGTTCCATGGTCTGCTTGAAATGTGTGCCTGCTTCCTCCAAGGAAAGCCAAAGGGTCATGGTCTATCTTTCCCAATGCTGGGACAACCAGGAGGGTAGAAAAGTGAACAAAACTGACCGGTGGGTTGCTCCATCCTAAGACTAAAGAAATGGCGGAGGGACGTTCAGTCCAGCGGTGGCATCCTGGTCATACTCTTCTGCGTAGCCTGCTATAATGGCTGACGCTTCCTAGTTCTGCACAAACGGGCCTCGGTTCTTGCTTACTTCTGAGCATGGCTCTTCGGCTCCCACTGAGTCTCAGAGCCTTTAAATCTTTCCAGTAAATTTTTCTTTGCTTAAGTTTGCTTTAGTGGATGTCCACCATTTCTGAGGACACTGTGAGCCCTCAGAGAGTGGTTACCTATGGATTATGGTGCACTGAGTGAGCCTGCTGCTGCTGCGTCAGTGTTACTATACTGAAAGGTCATCTTAAATCCCCCTAATTTTTATAATCTTCTATGAATCAAGCTAGTGCAGTCTTCTCTCTCCCTGGAAAACCACTGAGAAATAAGAATTGATTTGTACACTCCTCAATGCCTCATAATGGGATAATGGGTGCAATGGAATTTAAACTTATAGCCTAAACTAGATTTAAGAATTTATAATAATCACCCACTGCATTGATAATATATTGATAGGGGGATGGATACAAATATGGAGGACAGCCTACAGGTTAATTATGCAAGATATAAACCAGATAGAGGTATTAAATTAAAAGCATTGGAAACCCACAGTTTTTCAAAATGAAAATCTATAGGAATCTCATGTCTTCTAGAATGCTTTTCTGACGTGGCTTCCTCTGACTATGACTACTGTTGTTCAAAGTTGGAGCCGTGATTCTGTGTCACCTGGATCAACATACTTGTTAATGTGCTAACTCAACACTATTCCTTTTGGTGGAAAAATGACACAAGCTAAAGAATGCCTTCTATGGGGTCATCTGGGACAAATTATTGTGTGGCCAGCCTCCTTCCTTGGGTTGGGCTGAATGGAGGGACCAGTATGGACTCAAGTTATTAATAACATCTGGTCATATAATTAAACATCGTAGGAGAGAGCTCGGTCATACAGGATTACACTCAGTTGTGGAAGAGATGAAACTGTTAAAGCTAGTCTTTTTTGGTAATTAGTAAATGAAACATTTTAAAAAATGTGTCGATAATAATTGGGATACGTGAACCTCAGATCAGCCTCCAGTTGATAAGTCTACAGACGTAGTTTAGAATTACACAAAGGGCGCCTGGGTGGCCCAGTAGGTTAAGCGTTCAACTTCGGCTCAGGTCATGATCTCATGGCTCGTGAGTTCAAGCCCCACATTGGGCTCTGTGACAGCTGAGAGCCTGGAGCCTGCGTCAGATTCTGTGTCTCCTTCTCTCTCTGTCCCTCCCCCACTCATGCTCTGTCTCTCTCTCAAAAATAAACAAACATTTAAAAAAAATTAAAATTACACAGTAGTCATTTAATAAACACAAAAGCCTAAATCAAATGTCTCTGTGAATAAGGGAATATATTTCCTGAGTTGATGCTTCGGGGAATCCTTAAATATAGATTCTACTTATCGCTCCCAGAAGCACCCGCAACTCCCATATGACACAGGCGCCGCTTCCCACACGCTTGACTGTTTTCCAGGAGACTGTGTGTGCGGGCACACACACACACACACATACACACACACACATTCTCAGAGATGTTCTCAAGTGGCCCAGGTAAATGGGCTCCTGATGTTGCTAAATTAAGTTCCTTTTATTTGTTCCATAGAAAAAGTGATTAAAAGGCCAAGCAAAACTTAAAGACTCAAAGAAGACCAAGGGGTTAAACCACTGATATACGTATGCTTCTCTATTTCTTCTTTCTGTGTACCAATTAGTAGTAAAGGACAGAACCGTGTTAAGGTCTGAGACCATGATTTTTATTTCTGTAAGAATTTGGCATGGTCAGCAAATCTGTTGCAGCAGGCAACCTCAGCTCAGCAAAGGAGGCTGCAGAGTCAGTCACTTGACGTTGCTAAGCCCCTTGTCACCCCCTCTGCACCTGCCCTTCACTATCCTGGGTCACCATGTTTGGACTTCAGGACTTGACTCTGTTTTAGCAACCTCCGGTCAGACTCAGGTAAGGTAGGAATCAAAATCTCTTTGTCTAGCCTCTGTTACTCAAATTCACACACACACACACACACACACACACACACACACACACACACACACACACACCTTGTGTCTTTCCCATAACAGCAAATAAATACACTTCCTATACTGCTTTCTTCCCTAGCCTAGACGGACAAAGCATGGCTACCACCATGTCTAACTGGCATGATGTCCAACTTTCCTCAGGTAGCACTGGACGCCAAACTTCAAGTTCTCCTTTATGGACACTGGGACTATGATGTATTGAAACATCTGCATGAAAACCAGGGTAGCGCCATGGCAACCACATGATTGACGGTGTGCATGGAAGAGGAGATGAGGTTGCCAAGAAAGCAGCCAAAACCTCATTAAAGATGCTGAGAGAGAAACTGAAGGGAAGCTTTCAAGAAGGTTCTCTTTCCATTGTCGCCCACGTATGGCCACCGAAACGACTCCCCAGCCTCCCATCCCAACAAGAGCGAAACGATCTTCTCATAATGCGTTCTTCCTCCTCCAGAATCACCTAAAATCACCTACTGTGGAGTTCCAACAAGTTTCCTGATGTTCTGTTTCCAAAGATAGGAGCCAGGGATGCCAGGACCTTCACTATAACATGCTTTTTTTTAAATACATAATTTTTTTTTGAGAGAGAGCCAGAGAGCCAGAGAGAGAGAGAGAGAGAGAGAGAGAGAGAGAGAGAGAGGCACGGAGAGAGGAAGACACAGAATCCAAAAGAGGCTCCAGGCTCTGAGCTGCCAGCATGGGGCCCGATGCGAGCCTTGAACTCCGCATCCATGAGACCATGACCTGAGCTGTAGCTGGATGCTTAACCAACTGAGCCACCCGGGTGCCCCTAAAATGCTTTTTTAATTTCGTGCAAGATTAAACCTTAAAGCATTAGCACCAAAGTCCTCAAGCTGGCCAGGAGGCTCACTCTAGAAAGAAATAGAATACTTTTGTCCATTAAAGGTAGCACATTTGAGTACTACAGAATAGATGGAAATGATATGAATCTTTCCTTAGGGAAGTCCAGACTGCAGAGGGCAGGTTAGAAACATATTGTTTATATTTAAAATGTAACAAGTCTTCCTCTAACATGAGGCACTAAGAAGATGCATTATATAGTCTATGTAGAAATGGATTTAAAAGTTTTGTATTTTAAAAGTCTTAGCCTAACAAGAGGCACAGAGTAAGGCAAGTTTTTAATCAATAAAAAGAGTTTTATACACAACCTATCTATACACACACACACATAAAACAATTCTCTTTGTGCCAATTCTAAAAATGCCTTTCTGGGGCGCCTGGGTGGCTCAGTCGGTTAAACATCTGACTCTTGGTTTTGGCTCAGGTCATGAGCTCACAGTTCGGGAGTTGGAGCCCTGCCTCAGGCTCTGCGCTGACAGTGGGGAGCCTGCTTGGGATTCTCTCTTTCTCTCTCTCTCTCTGGCCCTCCCCCTCGTGATCTCTGTCTCTCTGTCTGTCTCTCTCTCTCTCTCAAAAATAAATAAGTAAACTTAAAAAATGCTCTCAAATGCCTTCCTTACAAAAAGCACTTGGGGTGCTGTAATTGTCAAGAATGGTCTGCTTGGAAACTTCTAAGGGTTCTGTTGTTTCAATCACATATACAACGTTGTGTTTACCCCTTTGGTTGAATGTATGTAAGTATATACGTATTTGTATAAAGCTAAAATAAGAACAGACTTTAAGCAAATACATCTATATTTTAAAACACAGTCTTAACCTCACAAAGAAATAGAACTTATAAAGGCTTTTAAAAAACTGGAATTCTATACTGTAATTAAACATCAGGATAATGATAACTATTTTGAACAAAGTGACCTCAGAATTTTGACCCAAGTAGACAAGTTCTCACGCAAAATCGTGTGGTATTTTATGCGTGGTGGCCACGGACATGTGTCCCTCAGACCCCTGAGTGCAGAACATATTACTGGCCAGCGGCCCCAGAGCAAGCTGCACTCACTCCAAAATCCACCGTGACGTTTATACTGAAGCCAAGCTTCCCAGCACTGCTCCCAGAGAGTGGCTGTGTGACAGGGACACAGAGACAGCCCGGTCCTAGGACACACAGGATTCCTCCAATGGGCATCTTTGACTTGAGGAGTCCTCATCCGCCATATTGAAACTTCTGAGGGCTACATTCCAGGCTGAGACTCTTGCACCCCACCTTCCCTTTCTCCCTCTGTCCTTCACAAGGGTCAGAACTGCACCACGGGCGGACCCTGCCCAGCTGCCCCCAGGCCCCTCCTCGTTTTCCTCAGACAGGCTCCTGCAGCAGGTCCCCGGCATGTCTGGTCTTACCTTGCTATCAGCTCCCAGAAGAGGCGGACTAATGCAGCATCCATCCTTTCTTCATAAAACAGAATTCTACTGTTTTATTAGGTACTACCACCTCCTTAAAGTCTTCCCTGGAGGAAAATTAAAGATATTGGGACTGGATTGTGATAAAACCAATTTAGAGAATCATATGAATGCTATACATTGTAAACTTTGATATAATGTGATGTTATTAAGTTGGTAGAAAAATGTTACATATTATATAAGGAAGATAAAAAAATAAAGTTTAAGGGTTTTAATATCATCTCATATTTACTAAATTAAATCTTAGTGGAGGGGTGCCTGGGTGACTCAGTCTGTTAAGCGTCTGACTTTGGCTCGGGTCATGATCTCATAATTCATGGGTTTGAGCCCTGCATCGGGCTCTGTGCTGACAGCTCAGAGCCTGCAGCCTGCTTTGGATTCTGTGTCTCCCTCTCTCTTTGCCCCATCCCCCTGCTCATGCTCTGTCTTTACCTCTCTCAAAAATAAATAAACATTAAAAAATTAAAAAAATTAGTGGGACATATGAAAATATGTAGGTTCTAATATTACCAGAAGTTGAATAGAAGACAGAATTAGACGGCCCAACCAGAACCTGTTCATATGAATTGTATGCATAAAATATTACATTTGGTCATTACGTGAAGATCAGCTGGTGGCTAAATGAAATTTTCATACAGAACGTGGGAAATTCATTTGCTTGATTTGCCCTTTACTCCTCCTCTAATAAGGTAGACTGATAATTGGCTTCTATCATCCTCCAGGGTTTGAAAACCACACAAGAAGAAAACCTGGTTGAAAGCCACCACCTTTTATGAAAATTGCTGAAACGTCCCAGAATTGAAAACAAATTAAATCATATTAATCACATACAATATATGCATATACATACACATATATGTGATACATGCAATTATAAAGGCTCAGAATAAATTATTATGAATGATTCCACCAGAAAATAATTGTACCATCCATCTGAAGTGGCATTAAGCATAAGGATAAAAATAACTGCCAAAGAAATCTTAAGCTTTATTTAATATTTTGTTAGACAACATTCATAATTACATTAATTTTGTTTGGAATCAAGATTTTAAGTATAAGAGAAAGGGGAAGGAAATTATAAAAGCAAGGTGTTTTAATTAGGAACTATAATGGTAGAACTGAATTAAAAATATCAATATGAATCCATGCTTTTTTTTAAAAAAAAGTATATGTTTTCCAATTCTGTCAGCTAAAATGAGCTAGGAACAAGAGACTAAGAGAATGAACCTAATGAGCAAACTTCACTATTATGATTTCTAATTCCATCTTTCCAGGAAACCCTGGAAAAATGGCTGATTGCATGTCTGGGTAGAGTAGGTTACAAGCCGGGGCCAACTTGCTATACCAGGAGACAAGAAATAATGCAGATTAATGGGACTGTGTCAAAAGAACACAAGGGCTGTAATTCCCATGGGTGCATCAGCTGGCAATGAAACACAATGATTGTTGCAGTTGGTTAAATCACATTGAGACTCTGCAAAGTCACGAGTCTATAATGATACACAGGAGAAAAATTAGCATAAAGATGAATAAAGATGATGCATTGAATAGCCTGCATTACTTTTGAATCCTTTATTCAAATATGATGTCATTTTGCTTCATTTACTTTATCAGTGAAAAATTCAGAATTTAGTACATATTAAACACATACTATTAAAAAGTGTTTTCTGGCATAAGGAAGGATGCCAGTAGAATGATCCCATAAACTGTGACTGTAAGTTGGACAAAAACACTCAAGATCACCAAGTTTCAATCAGATAGTACTTAAAATATCCACGAGTATTCTATGGTCTTAAGAATGTGGAAAAATTGCAAGATGCCATGACACTCAAAGATTTTGAAAACCAGTTTGAAAGGCATTTGCAAATGTCTTAAAATTCTGTGAAGGTAAAAGGTAGAGAAGCTACAAGTTAAATGTTACAGGAGTTAACAGTGTATTTTTGTATCTTAAGAGTCAAAACACAAAATCCAAGTAATCAGCCCAGATAAGAGCCACCAACCTCTGTGCATGGAGAGAGGAAGCAGGAAGCGTGCAGATTCAATTCCAGGGACGTGATCAGTGCTACGTGATCCGTCTGGCAGTGGGAATCTGTGCATATTTCAGATTTTATACACCTGTTAATACAGAAGAGGATTTGGTCTATTAGAGTGACAGCCTGTATCTTGAATTTGAAATGTATAATTCAATAATTTGTTTAGATTGGTCATTTTAAATTAAGATATAATAAGACTAAATATAGTATAAATTAAGATAAAATAAGACTACATATAGTATTCAAACTACTATTAAAGAAACTTGAGACTCATCACATCCACTATTTATTTCTTAAATTTGTAAGTATTTAATACTCAGGACAGATTAGGGAGAACTTAGTGACAGCTTAGCATATACTAAATAAAGCCCCGTGAACTTTTAGCACTGGCCCAAATCTTGAGGTGGTCAATATAAACACTTGCCCCCTTCTGGAATGGACAGACTAGGGGCTTGACCAAAACTGTGTTCCAAACTCTAGCTAGTCCAGACTCTAGATTATCTCTTTCAATTCCTCTTTTAAAACATCAGTTCTGGAACTCAGGCCAGCCCAGATGACTCAGTATTCTTCCCGTCTTTGGTGCAAGATTGCAAACAATATAAGTCATATCTAGCGATTACTAGCATCTCTGTCCATGTGCTTTTAGCCTCGTATTTTATCAAATTCCAGCTTTTGGTAACAAGTGTTGAACTACAAATGTGGCTTTAAAAAAAAGGCTACCACATATATGCATGCAACTTAAAGTAATATAAATTTTTCAATTTTGATTTCAGTTTTAATTATATTTTTAAAAGATGAATTATAAACCTAAGCAAAAGTGCAACTTTCTAGGGTCATTTTAACATTTAGCTGGTAACGTTATGGGTTGATTTTATCTAACCAAAACACACATATTGAGAACTTACCATGTTCAAGTTCTGAGTGCTATGCAGCTAAGAAACAGAGCATTATCAATATTTATGTTTAATAAATAAACAAACTGATATACAGGTATAGGTGAGGTGACCTCTCCAAGATCACCGGCTGATAGGGATTAGTTCCAGGACGGGCGTCCAGGCTGATTGCTCCAAATCCCAGGAATTTCACTATTTTAAACTTCACGCTACAGTCCTATATCTTTTCTTATATTATGAGAGGCTGCATCATAATCAAATAACCCCTATTTATTCCTTTATTTTCATTTTTATTCTTATACTGTTTTAAGAAAGCAATTTTATAAATAATATATGAGGTGATACATACTGTTGGCCAAAGCTGCATGTATGAATGGAAATACACATGAATACAAAATTAATTCTTTCCACATCTAAGTCTGGCCAAGCAATTAATGATTCCCAGGGCAGAGGAAGATCCTTCAATCTCAGTGCTCATGAAGAGCAAAATACAGTACAAAATCTGCAGGTCACACAAAATTTTCACAGAGAAATGATGTACAGATCCACATATTACAGCAAAAATAAGATGCCCTGCCAAATATTTTAGAGAAATGGCAGTTTATTTTAACTGTCTTTATGACCAGATCTAAATACATCTCATTCGGTGAGTGTGTTGGATGTTCGAATGGCATTTAATAGACTTAAATAAAAGCAATCACCCCCAAGCGCTCTACGCCCTTACAAGTTTTGGACCAATTTAATATTCCATAAAATAAACCCATTGTAGTAAAAAGAAAAAAAATGCTCACGTTGATATTAATTGAAGTTCTACCCAAGATCAAATTTTGACAGCATCCTTGTCATTTGAAGAGGTAATTAAAAAAGTAAAAATAAGTTTATTCCCCCAAATGCAGTAATATATAGGGGTACCAGGTATTAGTCATCTTTAAAAATTTCTATTTCTCTGAATTTTGTGATGCCTATGTTGTCAGCTTTTCAAAACGTGTAATTTGTTGATTTCTCATCTAAAAAATATTCACTTCCATATCTGGTTTTTCAATATTTTTCTTACAAATATTCCCTCAATTTGTATAAGCCTTAAGCCCCACAAAACTTGATTTGTCCCCGACCATCATATTATTTTAGAAGAAACCAAAATAGACATCTATGCTTACAGATATGGAAACAAGTCCATGATATATTGCGAAGCATAAAACTCAAACTTCAGAATGATATCAACAGTATAATACCATTTAAGGGAAAAAAGGAAAATCATTTTCTCGTTTGACTCTTATACCCTTTATTTAGCATATTTCTTAGTTTTTTAGTTCTAAAAAGAAGCAAAAGTTAATTTGCGACTTTAATTCATGTTTGTGAAGAGCGATGCCACACCGCCACGACTGCGAAAAGCGCCCTCGCGCTGTAACCTTCTGAAATCGGGCTGTAACCAGAGATCGCTGGGAAGCCGTGGTCACCCTGCGCGCGTGCGCACACAGGGCCGTGGCCGTTCCGACGTGGTCGTCAGCGGCGAGGTTGTTGCGCCGTCTGGACGACCTGGAGTTCAACGGCCTTTTAAAAAGGTTTTCCAGAAGATGACGTGACGCTTCTGCATTGCAATTAAAAGGAACTGCTGTGGACGCGGAAGGCCAGGTTCACCTCGCGCTGGGCTGTGGGCCCCGTCCACGTGCTCCTCGGCGCTCCAGGAAGCGCCGGGGCCGCGGCCGACGCAGCCGCGCTCCCGCGCCTCGGGGCCGCGCACCGACTGACTGCGGGCCCGGGGAGGCCTCGGGGCC